>NC_030685.2:80534047-80776547 GCF_000004195.4 Xenopus tropicalis | reverse complement strand
ACAACAACAACAATTATTATTTATTTATTTTGGGGGGGGGAGGAGCCAAATAAAATGGAAAAGTGAGCCATTTTTTCACCAGGTATGGATTCACAGCGAATTTCCGCATTTTGCCATTGGTGAATTGTTTTGCAAAACTTCCGTGAAAATTCGGCATGGAAAAATTCATTGCCCAGCAAAAAACAAGTTGAGGTCGCGTCAAAATACACAGTTGTGTAAAAATCAGTGCAGCCATGGTAAAGTATGTGTGGCTGCTTCAAAAAAAGTTTGCTGTTTGGGGAATTTTTCTGCAGTCCCATTTCACTTCACCCAAAAAATTGCAATGCACGAAACGGCGATGATTTTTTGTGTCGAAAACAAAACTGACATGTGCAAAAAAATTTTGACGCAGGACTTTTTTTGATGTGCATCTTTTTTAACAAGCAACATTTTGTTTGATGCTGGGGACAATTTTTTGACGAGGGTGACAATTATTTATCGCGTGGTGAATTTTTCCGCTTCAAATTTTATTGCCAGTTTCATGGAAAAAAAAAACAGCAATGGCAAAATGCAGAAATTCTCCACAAATCCATGCCTGTGGAGTTATTTCTTCCAGATTTGCTTCACCTAAAAATTCATGAAACTGCTGAACGATTTGTGAAACGGTGGAAAAATCACAAACGCATTGAAGTTGATAGGCGACTTTTTTACGTGGGGCAATTTTTACATGTTTTACATGGGCCACCATTCTTCCCCCTCCATCCTCCTTAAACATGTAGAGGAATTTAGATTGAGTTATTGTTCAGTGCTGTTTTATTTACAAATCTTGTGATTATACAAAATGTGGGGCTTTTATCTAATATTAAAGCTGTATTTTACAACCTGGAGTTTTATACCTTTGACCGGAAACCCATTATCCAGAAAGTTCCGAATTACGGGAAGGCCATCTCCCATAGACTCCATTTTAATCAAATAATTCACATTTTTAAAAATGCTTTCCCTTTTCTCTGTAATAATAAAACAGTACCTGTACTTGATCTCAACTAAGATATAATTACCCCTTATTGGGGGCAGAACAGCCCTATTGGGTTTATTTCATGGTTAAATGATTCCCTTTTCTCTGTAATAATAAAACAGTACCTGTACTTGATCCCAACTAAGATATAATTACCCCTTATTGGGGGCAGAACAGCCCTATTGGGTTTATTTAATGGTTAAATGATTCCCTTTTCTCTGTAATAATAAAACAGTACCTGTACTTGATCCCAACTAAGATATAATTAATCCTTATTGGAGCCAAAACAATCCTATTGAGTTTAATTACTATTTAAATAATTTTATTAGCAGACTTAAGGTAGGAGATCTGAATTACGGAAAGATTCCTTATCCGGAAAACCCCCAGGTCCCAAGCATTCTGGATAATGGGTCCCATACCTTTATTTGGAAGTTTTCCTTTGCGCTTCCCTGCAAATAAATTCCTACATAGAAAAATTCCATGTTTGTATTGGTCTAGGGCAGTGATCCTCAACCAGTGGCTTGTGAACATGTTGCTCCCCAACCCCTTGGGTGTTGCTCTCAGTGCCCCCAAACCAGGGAGTTATTTTTGAATTCCTGACTTGGGGGCAAGTTTTGGTTGAATAAAAACAAGATTTCCTACCAAATAAAGCCCCTGTAAGCTGATAGGGTGCATAGAGGCACCTAATAGCCATTCACAGCCCTTATTTGGCTCCTCCATGAACGTTTATGGTGCTTGTGTTGCTCTCCAAGTCTTTTTCCATTTGACTGTGGCTCATGAGTAAGAAAGGTTGGGGATCCTTGGCCTAGGGCAAGTCAACATTTCCATTTTCTGGAGCTACTGAAAAAAAAACCAAAACCAAAACCAAAAACTAATACCCTTAGCCCTTATGTGTTTAACTTATGTCCGACCAATAACCAGTTCACAATTCAAAAGAATCAATGATCTTTAAGTATTAATAATAAAGTGCCCAATATTTCAGTCTTCCGCTTATAACTGGAATTTACACTTCTGACATCTTCATTGTGCTCATCCTTGTTCTAAAAATAACTACCAAAAGCTGAAACCACTAAATTGCAATGACAATTATAAGAGACTAATTCATAAAAATTGAAGTGCAATAGCCGTGATTTAGCTACAGGTCGTAAAAAAATCCGCATTTTATGGGAAGAAATAATCATTTATGACAACCTGACATATTTTGAGGAGCCTGCGTGCCCATAATAGCTTTGGAAATGGCGGACTTTTCCATTTAGTGATTTGGTTTGTTATCCTGTGCAAATCTATTACTCATATTGGTAATTGCTTTTACATCTCCTTACAGCTAATTGTCACATTAATGGTTTCCATGGGGATAAGGATAAAAATTCAAAAAGTATAAGTTGTCAAGGGCAAAGAAAAGGATCATCTTGACTTCCCTCGACTCATAAAGTAAGCTCTGCGACGGATCTTTAAACGGAAACATTAACGTGTATTAATCGCACGGTGAAAGAAGTAGCACTAGTGGAATATAGTTTCTTTTGATTACACATTATAAAGAACCGAAGCACAGTAAAATAAGCGGCACTTCAAAAGGAGAGAGAGAAAAAAAATAATTATCACGCCCGCGTAACACGGAATCATTTTGTAATGCTCAAGTCCAATCATTAAAACAAGTTCAATATCACTGGAAGAGCACATCTTTTTCGATTTATTCATGCACGCTCAGGCAGTGATTTCATGCACGCATTCAGCTTAATGGAAAGGTGTTTACAGTCATTTTGGAATATGCATAAAACCGCTCATGGCGAAAAAAAAAAAAAGGCGAATGCGTTACTAATGGATGACCTGTGCCGCGCCGTCACGTGTCTTTTGAGATAATCTATACGTATTACACGGATCTGCTCAAAGTAAAAAGGTAGCAAATTGCATAACTGTTGCTGTGTTTTGTTGGCCTTTACATCCAAAATGTACCGGTAATAGACCTGCAGAAATGAGTGATTTATGCTACAAAGATTCCTAATTGATAGTGTTACCTTCAGGCGTTGGAAAATGGAAGCAAAATGTTATAATCTTCTTCCACTAAAATATTGTTTAAAGAAGAATAGATATTAAAATTGCAAATTTGCCTCCCAACAGGTTTGTTTCAGCCAACCCGATTTGGTAAAGCTAGCAAGCACAATAGAAAAAGGTTTAGAAACTGCAAAGAAATGATTCTTTATGACTTTACAAATTATTTAAAAAGTCCTGAAACACTAACATTGGTACTTTTGCTATCTTTCCATAATACATGTAAACGGTTTAATAAAATCCATTTAGCAAATGTGGCAAAAAAAAAAAATCCAAGTATTCAAAGCTCAAATTTTTGATGTATAGGTATGGGATCTTTTATCCAGAATGCTCGGAATCTGGGGGTCTTCCAGATAAGGGATCTTTCCATAGTTTGGTTCCCCATGCTATAAGTTTACTAAAAAAACATTTTAACATTAAATAAACCCAATAGGATTGTTCTGTCCCCAATAAGGGGTAATTATATCTTAGTTGGGATCAAGTACAGGTACTGTTTTATTATTACAGAGAAAAGGGAATCATTTAACCATTAAATAAACCCAATAGGGCTGTTCTGCCCCCAATAAGGGGTAATTATATCTTAGTTGGGATCAAGTACAGGTACTGTTTTATTATTACAGAGAAAAGGGAATCATTTAACCATGAAATAAACCCAATAGGGCTGTTCTGCCCCCAATAAGGGGTAATTATATCTTAGTTGGGATCAAGTACAGGTACTGTTTTATTATTACAGAGAAAAGGGAATCATTTAACCATGAAATAAACCCAATAGGGCTGTTCTGCCCCCAATAAGGGGTAATTACAGGTATATCTTAGTTGGGATCAAGTACAGGTACTGTTTTATTATTACAGAGAAAAGGGAATCATTTAACCATGAAATAAACCCAATAGGGCTGTTCTGCCCCAATAAGGGGTAATTATATCTTAGTTGGGATCAAGTACAGGTACTGTTTTATTATTACAGAGAAAAAGGAATCATTTAACCATGAAATAAACCCAATAGGGCTGTTCTGCCCCAATAAGGGGTAATTATATCTTAGTTGGGATCAAGTACAGGTACTGTTTTATTATTACAGAGAAAAGGGAATCATTTAACCATTAAATAAACCCAATAGGGCTGTTCTGCCCCCAATAAGGGGTAATTATATCTTAGTTGGGATCAAGTACAGGTACTGTTTTATTATTACAGAGAAAAGGGAATCATTTAACCATTAAATAAACCCAATAGGGCTGTTCTGCCCCCAATAAGGGGTAATTATATCTTAGTTGGGATCAAGTACAGGTACTGTTTGTATTAATGTATTCTACTGAATAGCGCTGGGTACATAAGTAGCACTTTATAAATAAAGATATACATACATACATACCCTGTGTAAATAAAAAAAACTTGAAAGTTGAAATGCAAAAAAATTGGCAGCTAAAATCTGGTAAGTGTCTATGTAAATCAAAGAGAGATGTATATTCAACATTCACCAATGGGAATGGGATCACATTTTCTTTTTTTTTTTTTTTTTTTTTTTGCAACCATGTTTCAGAAAATATGAAATTCTGATATAACATCTTATATAATTCTAAAAATATATCCCTTTTTTGGAGCCTCTTTAAATTACATCTACGTATGCTTTAAATTTTTTAGTAGATCTGACCTTTATGGATTTCTCGTGTTCCAGAGCAGATTTATAAAATATAAAATATTTTACTAGAATTCCAAAAGTATTATCTGTCACTGGAGAAACAGAGCAGCTCCTGTGGAATAATTAATAATATCATTAGAAAGCTAAATATATTTCATATTTCCAAGTTAATTGGAGGCAACTAGAAAGTTTCACAAAAACTATAAGTCAAACTTACACTATATAATTAGGTCTCTGCACAAACTTACAGCCTCACCCAGGATACTGTTACTTTCTCTTAAAAATGGGATCTTGCTCATATTTAGGGGCTGATTTACTAATCCACGAATCCGAATGGGAAAAATTCGGATTGGAAAACGAACATTTTGCGACTTTTTCGTATTTTTTGCGACTTTTTCGTAGACTTCGTAGACTTTCGTGAATTGTCGCGACTTTTTCATTGCCATTACAAATTTCGTGAATTGTCGCGACTTTTTTATAGCCAGTACGGCTTTCGCGAATTGTCGCGACTTTCGTATTGAGCGCTCGAAAAAGTCGCAAAATACCGATCATTACGAAAAAAACGCATTCGGACACTTTTCGGATGTTCGTGGATTAGTAAATGGGCCCCTTAGGGGCCCATTTACTTACTCACGAACGGGCCGAATGCGTCCGATTGCGTTTTTTTCGTAATGATCAGTATTTTGCGATTTTTTCGGAAAATTATCGCGACTTTTTCGTTACCAATACGATTTTTGCGGAAAAACGCAAGTTTTTCGTAGCCATTCCGAAAGTTGCGATTTTTTCGTAGCGTTAAAACTTGCGCAAAAAGATGCGATTTTTTCGTAGAGTTAAAACTTGCGCAAAACGTCGCGCCTTTTAAGTTTTAACGCTACGAAAAAATCGCAACTTTCGGAATGGCTACGAAAAACTTGGTGAACCGTTTTTTCGCGCAAATCGTATTGGCAACGAAAAAGTCGCGATAATTTCCGAAAAGTCGTAAAGGCGCCGAAAAAATCGCGAAAAAGTCGCAAAATGTTCGTTTTCCAATCGGAATTTTTCCAATTCGGTCGGAATTCGTGTCTTAGTAAATCAACCCCTTAGTGTTGAGCCAATCCATCCTGTTTTGCTGAAAAATTTTCTAATCTTTGTGAAACGGTGAAAAATTTGCAAAAAGCAGAAAATTGTGGGTGTAAAAAAAAAATTGTCGAGCACGTCAAAAAAAATCACATGCATGACAATTTTTTTTATGCGGGCGGCAATTTTGTGTCACACAGTGAATTTTTGTTTCGTGAAAAAGTCCACCAATGGCGAAACATAGAAATTCCCAATGAATCCATGCCTGCCAAAAAATTTCACTCATCACTACTTATATTGCTAGAGAGCTATAAATATATAAAAATATATTTGGAGCAATTTACACATGTGTATCAGTAGTGCATGGGTCAAAATTAGTAATGAGCGAACCAGTCCCGTTTTGCTTCGCCAAAAAATTAGCAAATCTTTTAAAACATTTGTGAAAAGTAGCAATGAGCGAATTTTTTTGACAGGCATGGATTCGCAGCGAATTTCCACATTTCACCATTGGAGAATTGTTTCGCGAATCTTCAGTGAAAAATTTGGCGCGCAGAATTTTTTTGTCACTCGTCAAATTGGGCGTGGTTGCACCAAATTAGGTGCAGTTGTGTCAAAAAAGGATGTGTTGGCAGCAAAAAAAGGCGTGGTCCCATCAAAACTGTGCCCGGTTGCGTAAAAAAAGCATGGGCGTAAAAAAAGACGCGGGATAAAAAAAAGATGCAGGCGACAAAAAAGACGAATTTTTTTGCCATTTTGTGAATTTTCTTGCCATTTTGCACATTTTATGGCGAAGCGAAACGGGTCAGATTCACTCATCACTAGTGAAAAGGCAAAAAATAAGCAAAACGCCAAAAATGTTGCACGTAAAAAAACAATTGCCGTGAGCGTTTGTTAATGGTCATTTTTTGCTGCCCATTTTGCAAAATAATCCGCCAATGCCGAAACATGGAAATTTGCCATAAATCCATGCCTACAAAATGATTTCGCCCATCATTAGTCAAAATAGAATTTTCTTGTAATTGTTATTTTTATTTTATTTGATAAATGAGTTCTTCCGAACTACAATTCTTTTGTAAATGAAAAGTGGGGAAAGTGTTTTTTAGATTTTTTTAATTTAAATTTGTGAATGATCTTTAGATCTAAATGTACTTTCCTCTGATTTGAGTCTCTGAGCTTAGAACAAAACGTATAAGCAGTAGAGCTCCCATGTTAGTTCCGTGTTTTGTAAACTGGGTTGGAAACATCTCTGAGTGGTTTGCAATATTTAAAATTTGATAGCAAACATAAATGCCCCATTTCCATGTATTTCCATGTATTTATTACTATATATATTGCATTTTTAATAACACAACATATACAGTAACCAGAATACAGAGATTATCTTGCACAAAATCCCCAGGAGCGAGACAGTTGGTTAATGCTGTTACGGGCAGCACTTATCATTTTCCACTTCTCTAAATTTCGCCCACATTGCTCGCTGTGACACAATGTACCGAAGCATAAATAATTGATATCTTCCTTCCACTTTAGAGAACATATCACTTTGAATTTGCACTTTGTCCCATACATTAATAACAGTGAGAGCTTGTATGAATTATACCCACTGAAATGGGTTTTATTTCTGCAAAAAGATTGCCTGCAAAGAAAAAAAAAAAAAGAACTGGGCTGGGATTTCTTAGCAAGGGAGCTTGCCTAGTTCTTGCATCCAGTGGGCTCGACACAAAAACATCCTATTTATATTTTTAAATCTTCAAGAACTTCAGGTCAGCTGGAAAAAATTCAAAAGAAAAATTAGACTGGTCAGTTTGGAAGAAATATAAATATAAGTAAAAGCAAATGTGTTATACAGGTATGGGATCCCTTATCCGGAAATCCCGTATCCAGAAAGTTCCGAATTACGGAAAGGCCATCTCCCATCAGGGCCGGAACTAGGGGTAGGCAGAAGAGGCAGCTGCCTAGGGCGCAACGATGGAGGGGCGCCAGGCAGGAACCTCTCATGCCTACCCCTAGTGCTACTTTGTCATTGCCTCCGCCGCTTGTCATTAACGGCGGAGGCAATGACTGAACTAACCGCCCCGCCCCCCCCGCACCTCCTCCTGTGCATTGGCGCGCATTGGCGGGGAGGTGGGCGGAGTTTGCCGACCGGGTTGCCTAGGGCGCCCGGTCGGCTTGTCCCGCCCCTGTCTCCCATAGACTTCATTATAAGCAAATAATTATAATTTTTAAAAATGATTTCCTTTTTCTCTGTAATAATAAAACAGTACCTGTACTTGATCCCAACTAAGATATAATTACCCCTTATTGGGGGCAGAACAGCCCTATTGGGTTTATTTAATGGTTAAATGATTCCCTTTTCTCTGTAATAATAAAACAGTACCTGTACTTGATCCCAACTAAGATATAATTACCCCTTATTGGGGGCAGAACAGCCCTATTGGGTTTATTTAATGGTTAAATGATTCCCTTTTCTCTGTAATAATAAAACAGTACCTGTACTTGATCCCAACTAAGATATAATTACCCCTTATTGGGGGCAGAACAGCCCTATTGGGTTTATTTCATGGTTAAATGATTCCCTTTTCTCTGTAATAATAAAACAGTACCTGTACTTGATCTCAACTAAGATATAATTACCCCTTATTGGGGCAGAACAGCCCTATTGGGTTTATTTCATGGTTAAATGATTCCCTTTTCTCTGTAATAATAAAACAGTACCTGTACTTGATCCCAACTAAGATATAATTACCCCTTATTGGGGGCAGAACAGCCCTATTGGGTTTATTTAATGGTTAAATGATTCCCTTTTCTCTGTAATAATAAAACAGTACCTGTACTTGATCCCAACTAAGATATAATTACCCCTTATTGGGGGCAGAACAGCCCTATTGGGTTTATTTAACGGTTAAATGATTCCCTTTTCTCTGTAATAATAAAACAGTACCTGTACTTGATCCCAACTAAGATATAATTACCCCTTATTGGGGGCAGAACAGCCCTATTGGGTTTATTTAATGGTTAAATGATTCCCTTTTCTCTGTAATAATAAAACAGTACCCGTACTTGATCCCAACTAAGATATAATTACCCCTTATTGGGGGCAGAACAGCCCTATTGGGTTTATTTAATGGTTAAATGATTCCCTTTTCTCTGTAATAATAAAACAGTACCCGTACTTGATCCCAACTAAGATATAATTACCCCTTATTGGGGGCAGAACAGCCCTATTGGGTTTATTTCATGGTTAAATGATTCCCTTTTCTCTGTAATAATAAAACAGTACCTGTACTTGATCCCAACTAAGATATAATTACCCCTTATTGGGGGCAGAACAGCCCTATTGGGTTTATTCAACATTTAAATGATTTTTAGCAGACTTAAGTTATGGAGATCCAAATTACGGAAAGATCCCTTATCCGGAAAACCCCAGGTCCCGAGCATTCTGGATAATGGTCCCATACCTGTACTTATAGTTTTGGCCAAACTCTAAAACTCACTTTATAACAAACAATTAGTGATTAGTGATGGACAGATTCACTCTTCACTACTAAACAGCGATTTGTTTGCCTTTATGACGCTTGATTACAAACTAATATGAAAATTGTGCATTGACCTTGCTACAGGTATGTTAGCTAAAAGCAAAATGGCTGACACAGTATTGGTAGGCAGAGTTGTGACTGTAGAAAACTCTTGCTTCTAGATCATCTAGTTGCTTCTTAAGAAGGGAGATTTGAGTAATAGTGATGAGCGAATTTTTTTTTTTTTTTTTTTTTGCTAGGCATGGCTTCACAGCAAATTTCCAAAATTCTCCATTGGCGAAATGTTTTGTGAAAAATTTGGAGAAAAAAATTTGTTGAATTTCAAAAAAGTTGCAGTCATGACAAAATAGGTGCGGTTGCGTCAAAATGTCTGTGGTAGCGACAAATTGGGACGTTGTCACTGCAAAATGAGCATGGTTGCATCAAAATGGATGTGGTTGTGTCAAAAAGTCCCACATGACAAAATGGTCGCACAAAACCCGCGTTTCGCAAGTTTTTAACAATTTTTTGGTAGTTTGGCGAATTTTTGGGTGAAGTGAAACGGGACAGATTTGCTCATCACTACTGAGTAAATTTCCATAAATAAAGTCTGAATGAAGATCATAAATATTGCAGGGAACACACACGTAAAATAATCAATCCCATGTTAACCAAAACCCCCATTACTGTCCTTTACTTGTATAATGTAAATAATAGAAAAAAGCTTTAAGGGTTAATTTAATAATATCTCTTCATTATAGAAGTACGGATAGTGGAAAATATCAAGATATACTGTTTATATAATGCCTAACTTTTGATTAGTTCATTAAGACAGGCTTATTCTATGTCAAATACTCAGGAATGATATATCTGCACTGGATAATTAAAGATACCTCGCTAAGGAGAATGTTCAATCTCTTTAGCTTTCTCTGAGTTAAGAACAGAACTAAGTAAACAACTAAATCTTTGTTCATTTAAAAGAAAATCCAGCACTTGATTGCAGAGTTGGATTGTCAAAGGCAAAGTATGCCTATCACCTTGACATGACTTTCAAGGTCAAATCTGGACTTGGGACCTACACAGTAGAGATGTAGCGAACTGTTCGCCGGCGAACTAATTTGCGCGAACATCGGGTGTTCGCAAGTTCGGAAATTCGCAAACTTTTTGCGTATGTTTGCAATTTGGGTTCGCCGCGTTTTTTTTTCGCTGCGTTTTCCCTGCGTTTTTTCTCAGCCTAAAAACACCGCACAAGCCACACATGGTGTTTTTCAGCCTAGTACTGATGTAAGCAAATCCCATTTCCATGGTGCTAATAGTACGAAATAGCAAAAAACGCTGTGTATTTCCGCTAGGTCTGCCAGCTGCCTTTGCGGTTTTACGCAACGCTGTGTCAACAAAGTATTTTTCAGAGAAATTTTTGCCCTTGATCCCCCTCCTGCATGCCACTGTCCAGGTCGTGGCACCCTTTAAACAACTTTAAAATCAGTTTTCTGGCCAGAAATGGCTTTTCTAGGTTTTAAAGTTCGCCTTCCCATTGAAGTCTATGGGGTTCGCAAAGTTCGCGAATATTCACGCTTTTTGGTGTAAGTTCGCGAACGGGTTCGCAAACTTTTTTTTTCTCTACTGCACAGAAATGCTGCTTTAGGAACTTTTATTGACTGTAGGTATGTTAAGTTGAAATATAATTTTGTTTTGACAACAAAAGGAGTTGGAATGATCACTATAGAAGAGACCCAAACCCCCCCCCCCCCAACTTTAGACAGGGAATACTGGTTTCACACTATGGGGCACATTTACTAATCCAAGAACGTCCGAAAAGCGTCCGAATGCGTTTTTTCCATAATGATTGGTATTTTTGCGATTTTTTTTCGGCGCGCCGCGACTTTTTCGCAAATTGTCACGACTTTTTGTTGCCGTCACAACTTTTTCACGAATTGTCGCGACTTTTTCGTTACCGTTGCAAAAAAATCGGATTGTTTTTTCCGCCGTTTACAATTGCTCAATACAAAAAAAAGTCATGGCGATGAAAAAGTTGCGCAAAATACAGTAAAGTCGTGACGGCAACGAAAAAACCCCACAAAATTTTAGTTTCCAATCCGATTTTTTCCCATTCGGGATTCGAATTCGTGGATTAGTAAATGTGCCCCTATGTTTTGCAAATATAGGGATCAATTACAGATGCAACCACAGTTGCAGTTGGTGATTGTATTAATACCATCCTTCAAAAGTAGTGATGGGCGAAATTTTTCACCAGGCATGGATTTGTGGCGAATTTCCACTTTTCGCCATTGGCGGATTTTTAGTGGACATCAAAATTTGCAGCGGAAAAATTCGCCACACGATCAAAAAATTGTCGCCCACATAGAATTATTTCGATCGGTCCAATCGTATTTTCCGCGACTTTTTCTTACCTTCCGCGATTTTTTTGATGCTTGCGCAACTTTTCCAGCACTTTTGCAATTTTTTTGATGCTTGTGCGACTATTTTGTATTTTTAGCACGAAAAAAATGAATCGGCTTTGCTGCTGTTTACAATCATTCGTGCGAAAATTTCGTGACTTTCGGATCGCCAATACGATATTATCGTGACTAATACGACTTTTTTGTAAGCATTTCCGTGATATTTGCGATCTTCAAAAATTTTAATTTCCAATCCGAATTTTCCCCATTTGGGATTCGAACTTGTGTATTTGCCCCATGTGTGCAGTTGTTTTAGGACCCTTCAATACTTTCATTTCCATATACAAATTAGGGATGGATTCTTTCACAAAGGATTTGGGTTTGCCCAAATTACAAAATAGTGCATTCGGTGCATTCCTACTTGCTCTTTGCATTTTCTCTTGCCGCTGGTGCATCTGTCTAATATAAATTAATCAAATGATAGCAAAATGGCGGAAACTTCTCATTGGATAATATTGTTGCATCTGCAGTTGAGTTTAGAATCCAAATGAGAAAGAGATGACTGCAACTACTATGGATAAGCTAAGAAATGTAAAGGCGTTGGCAGCGTTATGGCCTGACGCGTTTCAGACATGACACATGCCCTTAATAATAGGCCTAGTTTAGAGGACCCAACATCAAGAGGTGGACCGATTCGGCAGCTAATCGGCCCGTGTATGGGCAGAACCGAGCGGCCTGGCTGACCGATATGTGGCCTGAAATTGGCCAGATCTCGATTGGCCAGGTTAGAAAATCCAGTTGGATGGGGGACAGCGTCGGCTGGTTGATGCGGTCCCTGAACCGACTGCCCCATGGCCGCAAATGTAATCCGAGTAGCTACTTGCTACCCGATATCGCCCACCCGTAAGTGGGGATATCGGGTGAAGATCCGCTCGCTTGGCGACATCGCCAAGCGAGCAGATCTTATAGTGTATGGGCACCTGTAGTTGGAACAAATGGGTGAGCTTCAGGGGGAGTATATGTCCCATTTAAGTTTTTAATTTTTAGGATTTATAATCTTATGCCAGCAGATGTACCCACTTGGGTAACCCCATGCTGGGTAATAGCATTTGCTTTCCCATAGATGCCGGGCCCCCTGCTGTGCCCTCTGCTCAACTGATTCAGACAAGATCTGAGGATATTGGGTGAGGATTCTATGCATGGAAAGTGCAGGGAAAATTTGAACAGATCACCTGCCTATAGAAGGGTTAATTTCAGGGATGGCTGCACTTTGCAGTAGAATTTACTCACAAGTGCCTTTTATATGAGTATTAAAGATTGCAATATTGTTCCCTTAGTTCATATTCCAGGCATAGTCCAGGGCAAAAGTAAAATCATGTTTCTTGTCTATAATTCTGCACAAGATTTCCCTTCAACAACGCCTTTATGTACTAAAATGACTAAAACTAATTTATTCCATAGTAATAAATAGGCAGCGTCCCAAAGAGTCCATATTTTGTTGAATAAAATCATATTATTGGGCAGCTGTTCTGTGAGCAGTTCGATCTAACTTGGCTGTAATGAATCCAACTGACAAAACATTATGAATTTATAGAAAGGAACAATATTAATAAAATGAACACGGAAGACATCTAAATGAAATGTCAGTATGATAACAATAGTCAGACAATGCTCAGCTCTGCAGCAGCGAATGTAACCGATATTATGAAAATCAGACATAGAAGTAGCGAATAGACAACTTTAAGGAGACCATTTGTGAATTCCATTCGAGTGGGTTCTTTGGACAACAGATCTGGTCAGAGATCAGTCAACATTTATGGCTTAATCTTTCTCAATTCATTCCTTTCTCAATAAATTGGGGTTGAGTCACAATGGATCCCAGTATTTACCATCTGTCAAATAGCAGGCAGTAAGGACAAGCTGAACCTTGCGCAGGGTCGGACTGGGCCGCCGGGACACCGGGAAAAAACCCAACCGTTCCTCACCTGACGTGTTAAATTCATGCACGCTCAGGGGAGGACGTTGGGTGGGGGACCCTGTGGGGGGTTAGGGGGGACCCTGTGGGGGGTTAGGGGGGCCCCTGTGGTGGTGGGGTTTAGGGGAAGTGGCCTGTGGGGGCACCTGCAGGGCCCCTTGGGCGGAACCCCGGTGGACCCTGCACCCCCAAGGCCGACCCTGCCCTTGGGCACTGTGATCTGAACCTTGAACTAAATTTTTATCTGATGCATGGAGGAGAGAACAGCTAGACCCCAGGTGCTAAAACATAAGTGCTTTTGACCCCCATTATTTTCTTTTTGCACCCAAAGGGCACATTAAATCCTACACGTCATGGCCATTTTTTTGGTGTATGTAGAAATATCCGTGCCGTACACAGATTCTGTTTTAATTTAGTCATCATTCTGGAAGCTATCAAATGTCAGTTTGACATAAGGGAAACTGCAGCTGATTCTAACAAATGCTTACCAACATAGTCTTATTTTAGTCAATCTTATCTGAGTCATTGATCAATTTTATTGTGCTGGCCCATCAGCTTCGGATTCATATCAGGCTGTTAATATGCTTTACTTGCTCATTACGCCATCTGTTTTGGATGGACATTCTTTTCTTGAAAACTGAACGCATAAGAGACCGTCATATTCAGACAGAAAGCAAGAGAAACAAAATACGAGTAAACCAAAAGGAAACATAATTACAGCCTATTTGTTTTTAATTCTCTAAAAAAATTGTAATAGCTTTTTGTACCCTATTTCTGAGCATGGTTTGTTATTATAACATGAATGGCATACTTAAAACTTCCTTTGTAAGTAAATGCCCATATGTAAAGTCTACTATAGAGTTTTGTATCAGGTTAAGTACCCCTGTCAGGATCTGTGGGGAATCAAACTTTGGACTACGTACTAAACTGTGGCTGCATTAACCCACTGAGCAACAGGAGGCTCTTCAAGCAGCATTTGGTCAGTTGCCCTGATGTGCATCCAGCATCTCTACCTGTTTCCCTTTTGTCTACACCCATCTTGTTAAGTGTTGCTTGACCAACAAGTGTTGTTGGTCAAGCAATTAAGGGGCTTTATAAGCTGCTTATTACATCATCATTGTTGTTCCTGATCCAGCCTGTTATTTCTGATTTCCGAGTTCCCTGCCTGGGTCCTTGTTCCCGTTCTCCTTCCCCCACCTGGCACCTGTCTTTTGTGGATTCCCTAGTTTAATCTCCAGCCTGTTACTCGACCTTACTTACCTGCTGCTTGCCACTGACCTCAGCCTCCCTTAAGGCCTTGCCAGTCTTCTGTCGGCCCTGACCATCTTGCTTGTTACCGGACTGTTTTTTCTTTGCCTCATCAAAGGCCTGTATCTTGACTCTTATTTTTGTTCTGCTTTTGATCTGTTTTGTTACTTACATTATTGGTCCATTAAATCTGCTTGCTTCACCCCACTTGGCCTTCACTCACTATCCATCTATTAAAATGTGTTTCTGGGGTTACTCAGCACATAGGCTTCAACCTATTAGTCACTCACCTTTGGCTAGTTCTGACAACCCCTGGAATACTGGTTTGATTCTGCATGCAAAACTCCGTGACGTGACTTGGGTCATATGGAATCCATCCGGTGAGTTTTCGTTCTAGTTGATTGGTAGGTCTGAATTGGGAGCTAGTCTTCTGAGCTAAACCTGTGCAGGTCTATGTACAGTATGTCAGAGTTATTAAGAAATTTACAAAAGTTCAAAAGTTTTTAGTGTTCATGCTGTATGTGAGAATACAGAGTATATTTTATTTTTATATTTATTTTATACAACTTACAATGTTATAAGTTGACATTACTGGCATGGTCAAGATACCCATTCCCTGCTACTCCAACAAATGCTCTTCTTCTCCACTGGCATAGGCAACAGAAGAACTATGTAAAGATTAGTATATTTCTATGTAGTATTACGCCACTGGGCTTTTAGTGAATGTATTTGTTCTAATTGTGTTGTCAGGGGTATACTTTATTTTTTCTTTTGGGTGCTTAACACTTACAGGCAGGAATATTGCTATGTTTTGACAGCAACACAAAATAATGCAAGTCTCCTGCCTAGCCTCTTTTAACCTCCTCCTCCTTATTGGGCTATGACTCATCCATTTATTCTCTCTACAGTATATCCAGAATGCAGCTGCAGAACTCATACAGCTCACTTGTCTTGCAGCCAGAGTTGGACTGGGACCCCAGGGGCCCACCAGAAAACCTTGGACCATAGGTCCACTCTCCATACTATTTTTCCTCCTTTCCTCACCCAACCTCTTTATTCTCCTAGTCTCTTTTATTTACACGCTAGTATCTATTCTTCCATCTATTTCTCTTCTTTGTTTTCATTCAGAAATAGGGAATGACCATGAAGTAGACCAAATTGTCAGGAGCAGGAGGGCCCACTGACACCTGGGCCCACTGGGAGTTTTCCTGGTATCCTGGTGGGCCAGTCTGAGACTGCTTGCAGCTCTCTGCAAATTCCTACCTGACTAACAATAAATTGCATCAAATGTACACTCCTTACCTACAAAGCTCTCAGTAACAATACTCTGTTTCTCCACACTGCTCAAAGAGGCTTACATTTCAAGCCTTATCTCTGATATTCTTGGCAACTTGCCCTTCTGCAGAACCTTGTCTCAGAGTTCTATAACTTGTTCTATAACAAGGTACTTTGGGTTACAAAGTAACCAGCAATATATTCCAATGTAACCACACCAACCCTCCCTAGTAACCTCCTTTGTTTCTCCCAGGTTTTCTAGGAGTTTTAACGTTGTTATTAGACTGTGTTCTTACATGGGACTTGGAGCTTTCTGGACCTGCCAAGCTCACTATTTTGGACTTTGCTCCTTCAGACCCCCCGGAGCAACAAATTCCTATGGATGTAAAGAGTTCTGATTTTCCATCGTCCCCTTCCGGAAATCCATGACAAAGGCATAGACTCTTCCTAGGACTGAGACTGCTCCAATTGCAAGATTCTTCATTGGGACATTTGGCCAGTGGACTGGGGTGGGGGGGATTTTGGTTGTGAGTTGAAATTATTGGCTGGCATGTTGGCCTGAGTTATGTTAATCTTTTCTTGTGACGTTGTTAATAAAAAAAAACACAAAAGACCTAGTAACCTCCTCACATGAATGCCCAACAGCTCCTTTCCAGGCATCACTTCCCATTGAACATCAATTTCTGCACATCGCGTTCTGCTGACCCATTATCTCCTCACTAACAGTCATAACCCTGACAATATTTTTCCAACACATGCTTTTCCCAGCTTGCAGGGTTGTATTAAATCTTTCTATGGGTCTAAGTCTGGCTGAAACATAGATTAAAGAAGCTTCTAAAATAATAAACTTACATCTTGGTTGTCACTATAATACATTGGAATCTGTACATTGTGTCCAATAATTTCCAATTCCATAGAGAAGTCACAAACAAAGTGTATTGTTGTTTACATTGCCCTTTGATTAGAGGTAGAATGTGTTTACATATAACTCGCTCTATATTCCAGGGACATTTCTTACTGTAAGAAATGCTTTGTATTAAACATATTTTTAACATATTCAATAGATTTTTTTTGTATACCTGTATACATCCAAGGCTGATGTATAAAAGTGTTTGTAATGAGAATAACAAAAGGCAAATAAAAGAAAGACTTTTCAAATGATTCCTGGAGGCTCTTACATAGAAAAGGATACCAATGCATGGTAAATACATTAAATTTAAGTCAAATATGTTACTTTACTAACTGACTGTTTTTGTATCCATGTGATCCATATTGATAACCATAAGTAATCAGTAGCACTTATACATTAAGCAGAAGCTAAAACAATAAAAGTACATAGAAGAAGAGGAGTGATCAGTCGTTGATGTCAGATCTTATGCTAGAGATCCTGATTAGATGTGATCAAATCAGTATTTTGTTTGTGATCCTGAATAAATCCCCTATAGTGATGAGCGAATTTTTTCGTCAGGCATGGATTCGCAGCGAATTTCTGCATTTCGGCGAATTGTAGTCGCGTTGCAAATTGGGCGCAGTCGCGTAAAAAAAGGGCGTGATCGCGTCAAAAAAGGCTGTGAGTCAAAAAAGGGCGGTTGGGTCAAAATGGGCACGGTCGCGTCAAAATTGGGCGCGAGCGACAAAAAAATAGCCGCGGTGACAAAAAAATAGATTTGGGGGACAAAAAAATAGCCACAGGGGACAAAAAAGACGGGCGACAAAAAAACGCGCGGCAAATGTGTTTCGCGATTTTTCCGCCATTTTGCAATTTTTCTTGCCGTTTCGGCAATTTTATGGCGAAGCAAAATGTGACAGATTTGCTCATCACTAATCCCCTAATCTCGAGTAAAAATGGGCGCGGTCACAAGGAATAAGGGCGCCATCTCGTCAAAAAAGGCCGTGATTGCGTCAAAAAAGGGCGGTTGCATCCGCGGTCGCGTCAAAATTGGGCATGGGCGACAAAAAAATAGCTGCAGCGACAAAAAATAGATGTGGGGGACAAAAAAATAGCCACAGGTGACAAAAAAGACATGGGCGACAAAGAAAAACGCAGCAAATGCGTTTCGCAATTTATTTCGCAGTTTCGCAAATTTTCTTGTCATTTCGCGAGTTTTATGGCGAAGCCAAATGTGACAGATTTGCTCATCACTAATCCCCTAATCTCAACATTTTTGGTGTCCTAGTGCTTCTATCACGACTGCCTTGATTGCTGTAAACAACCTATAAAGTGCTTTGGGTCCCATGGGAGAATTTCCATTTTGTAGGTAAATGACTCTCACCATAAATCCAGCTTTCCCCCCAGTAAGTAGTTTTATTATATCTAATAGCTTATCACCGAGGCAATACAGTTATTTATAGGTTACTAGCCTGCATTAGACTCCCAAGATTTGCTTCCATTTGCATCATCAGCCAAATTATTTATCCAAGGTTAACAGTGCAATATATAACATTAATTGTCATAAACAGATCTCAAGCAATATCTCCCTTATTGATCTCGCTATCTCCCCTCGCCAATGTATGTCACGGGATGAAGGTCATTTTTCATTTAATCTCTTAATCAATGAATTGTGTAATTAAGGTTTCAGTATTTTGAATGTCATAGGTGGACCTTTGAAATTATTGCCTATTTTTACTATAGTTGATTTTTTTACAAATACCAAACAAACCTTTTAAACCCCATAAGCAGAATTTGCTTCAGTTTCAATACATGTCAACAAAATGTTAACTACAGGCATGGGACCCATTATCCAGAATGCTTGGGACCTGGGGTTTTCCGGATAAAGGATCATTATGTAATTTGGATCTCCATTCCTTAAGTTTGCTAAAAATCATTTAAATATTAAATAAACCCAATAGGACTGTTCTGCCCCAATAAGGGGTAATTATATCTTAGTTGGGATCAAGTACAGGTACTGTTTTATTATTACAGAGAAAAGGGAATCATTTAACCATGAAATAAACCCAATAGGGCTGTTCTGCCCCCAATAAGGGGTAATTATATCTTAGTTGGGATCAAGTACAGGTACTGTTTTATTATTACAGAGAAAAGGGAATCATTTAACCATTAAATAAACCCAATAGGGCTGTTCTGCCCCCAATAAGGGGTAATTATATCTTAGTTGGGATCAAGTACAGGTACTGTTTTATTATTACAGAGAAAAGGGAATCATTTAACCATTAAATAAACCCAATAGGGCTGTTCTGCCCCAATAAGGGGTAATTATATCTTAGTTGGGATCAAGTACAGGTACTGTTTTATTATTACAGAGAAAAGGGAATCATTTAACCATTAAATAAACCCAATAGGGCTGTTCTGCCCCCAATAAGGGGTAATTATATCTTAGTTGGGATCAAGTACAGGTACTGTTTTTTTATTACAGAGAAAAGGGAATCATTTAACCATTAAATAAACCCAATAGGGCTGTTCTGGCCCCAATAAGGGGTAATTATATTTTAGTTGGGATCAAATACAAAGCACTGTTTTATTTTTACAGAGAAAAAGGAAATCAGTTTTAAAAATCTGGATATCGGGTTTCCGGATAAGGGATCCCATACCTGTACAATACTTTCCATGGCTTCCTTACATACTGTATTTTTGTATTGCTGTCTTAGTCACAGGATCGTTTACAACCTTAAAGGAGAAGGAAAGGTAAAAACTAAGTAAGCTTTATCAGAAAGGTCTATGTAAATACAGCCATAAGCACTCACAGAAACGCTGCACTGAGTCAAAAGAAACACAGGATATCTTGTCTTTCTTTGTGTAAACATGTTCTTTCATATCAGACTTCCTCTCTCAGAAAAATCCTTTATTCCTGGGTTGGAGTCTGCCCAGCTCTCTCCTCACTCTGCTCTCCTGCTCCATGCTTTAGTAAGAATTCACTCCCATCAGAATGTGTGATCTGAGCTAGAGCTGCAGCAGGAAGCTAATAAGATCAAGCTAAAATGGCAGCTGCTATCTTGAACAAACAGAGGGAGCTTCTAGGGCTGTTTACTCAGGTATGGTAAAGCTTTCTGCAGAATAAATATAGGGTTCTAGGTGGCACTAATCTATTGGCAGTAAGATGTCTTTCCTTCTCCTTTAAAAATGTAATTGGTCTTTGTTCACTAGATGAGCTTTCAATGTCAATAAAACCTTTGCAAGTTGATATGGAATTAACGAGGTTGGTAGCGTTTTACAGGTACAGGCCTGCAACTAGTGGCAGCCCAATTCTCCATTTCTTAAATCACACCTTCTAACAACATCACGCTGTTTATCCTATATTACCTAACAGTGCAGGCACACATCTCTAAAAAGTAAGATATAGTTATGCCTAGTGGTCTTTCTTAAACTTTCAAATAAAGAAATATAATTTTGACAGTTCTCATAGATCTATAATCCAGCAACCAGTGCTGACAAGCACCTATTATATTAGCTCCCCAGGCAAGCTGATAATGATGCACTTCACACCAATGCTCCCCTTCCCACACTTACAAAAACTATGATATTTTACTTCCGTTTGATAAAACGCATTTGATCTTCAGCGCTGTTCCGTTTTTTTATTGTTAAGCATTCTCCGTGATTTCCTTGCCTTTTCCCATAATGAACACGCTCTTTCTGGAAACATATCTATTCTGGGTACACAAATCATGCTTCATCTATAACTCACGGTTACAATTATTTTGCAGACATAAATACAAAACAAAATCAAAGTAGTTTGACCCCAGAAATACTGCACCGTGAAGCATTTGCACAAGTTAGCATATTGGTGAATGACACAAAACGGGCAAAACTGGAGTTACATTGCTTTGTAAGCCATAGCAACTAATAAGGAATTAGCTCTGAACAGTCAGTTGCAGTAGGACCAACAAAAGCAAATTCTGATAACCGGTTACGGCACCTAAGTAAAGTTTACCCAAATTGTGTTGATTCTTTTCCACATTTGTAAAGATCACGTGGACATCTAATATGAGGATTGTATGGTGATTAGTGATGAGCAAATCTGTTCCGTTTCTCTTCGCCAGAAAATTTGCGACTCTTTCAAAAGATCCGCAAAACGGCAAAAAAGTCGCGAAACGGTGAAATTGTCGTGCGGCAAAAAAAATTGTCGCCCGCAACTATTCTTTTGTCATCCGCGGCTATTATTTTGTTGCACGGCTATTATTTTGTCTCCCGCGGCTATTATTTTGTCGTGTGGCTATTATTTTGTCTCCCCCAGCTATTATTTTGTCGTCCGCGGTAATTAATTTGTCGCCCGCGGCTATTATTTTGTCGTGCGGCTATTATTTTGTCTCCCACTGCTATTATTTTGTCGCCCGCGGCTATTATTTTGTCACACTATTATTTCGTTGCACGGCTATTATTTCGTTGCACGGCTATTTTTTGGTGCACGACTATTATTTTGTCGCCCGCGGCTATTATTTTGTTGCACGGCTATTATTTTGTCGCACAGCTATTGTTTCGTCGCCCACGGCTATTATTTTGTCGCGCGGCTATTCTATTGACGCCCGTGACTATTCTTTTTTGCCGCCGGCGACAATTTTGGACATGCGCCAAATTTTTCCATGCCGCAAATTCATGCCTTGCGAAACATTTCTCCCATAACTAATGGTGATCTGTTCTAGAGACCTGGGAGGGAAATAAAAATTTTGCTGGACTACAGCTACAGCTTCCAGAATGCATAGGGGAACAATGCCTATATTATTTTACTAATTATATCATCAAAAAGTAAACCTAAGGAAGTCTGAGGGACACAAGAGGATTATTAAATTAAATAGAACAATCCTGTTGATGATATGCAGAGAGATGGTTATTTCTGGATTAAATTTTTAGGGACGCTTCCAATGACATTGCTTTGCCATAAAATACTTGGTAAAGTTTCCACTTCTGTCTTAAATGTTTTCATTTCTAATTTTTTTGTTAATTATAATATTTCATGCAAAATAATTCTTCCCCTCCCAAGTGCCTGAAATTGGAAATGTTATACACGCTAAATGATATTCTATTATGGCAATCTTTTTCAGAGGGATGAAACGCGTATAATTAATTAGTAATCCCAACTGGAAACGGGGGGAAAGATAAAGTGCACCGAATGCGTCGGCAAGAGCAGCTGCAATTTGATTTCGGTTTAATTAAAAAATGTATGTAAGGCAAACAATTATTTGTTTTTCTTTACTTTCAACATAACGTTATCACGCTTAATAAAGTAATTATCTTTATCTTCTGAACTGGAAAGAGCTCAATATGAATTCCGTGTTGATTTCCTTAAGAGGATAGACTAGTGGGAGGTCCCACAATTAATTTCCATAAATAAGTCAAAACCACATTACATTTTCTAAAGCAAATTTCTCTTGAAAGAGTTTGAGTCAGCTGGGAATCTGCTTCACAACTTGTCTGATGGCTGAATTACTGGATCCTTGTCCAATCCATTTATTCCCAGGATCAAAACATCTGCAAAGCTGTCATCTACATTTCTCATTGTTGATTGAAAACCAAGAAGCCTTCTTTGACTTCATTATTTATGGGCAGTTTTATTGGTGCGTGTCTTTATTATAAAGATGAATTTCATTATCTCAGTTATTGAAACTTGAACAATAAACTTTAACAAATATTCAAAGTTGGCTTTCAGTGACACTGATGCAGCGCAATCTTCTAATATCAAGCATTTACTTTATTTGATCAAATAACTAGTGATGGGTGAAATGTTTCGCCAGGCATGGATCCATGGCGAATTTCCGCGTTTCACCTTTGGCAGATTGTTTCACGAAACTGATGAAAAAATTTGCAACAGAAAAATTTGCCAGGCATCCAAAAATTGTCGCCTGCGTCAAAAGAATAGTCATGCATCAAAAAAGAATAGTTGCGGGCGTCAAAAGAATAGCTGCGTGACAAAAGAATAGCCGTGGGTGACAAAAGAATAGCCTCGGGTGACAAAAGAATAGTTGCGGGCGACAAAAGAATTGCTGCGGGTGACAAAAGAATAGCCTCGACAAAAGAATAGCCGCGGGCGACAATTTTTTTTGACGCACAACATTTTCATCGTTTAGCGAATTTTACTCAGCTTTGCGAATCTTTTGAAAGGTTCGCAAATTTTTCAGAGAAGCAAAACGGGACAGATTCGCTCATCACTACAAATAACGTTTTGAAAATAGCACAGGCACATCATGCAAATTCAGAGGCATAACAGTGACAAAAGTTGAGATAACTATGACCCTAAAAATCATACACAGATGTTTCACAGAGGAATATTATGGAGACTTTTGCAACTGACTTTAGTCCAGCAAAATTCATCTAAACTGATGCACGGGGCCCCAGGGTTAATGCATTCTGCAGTATAAGGTCATTAAATCACTGAAAGTTAAAAAAATAACAGCAAAGGCACTCAAAACACAAGAGAATCGTGATGAGTGAATCGGTCCCGTTTTGCTTCGCCAAAAAATTCACAAAACAGCAGGAAAATTTGTGAAACTGCAATTTTGGCGCTGCTATTTTGACACTACCACACCTATTTTGACAAGAGCGTGACTTTTTTTGACACGCAACATATTTTTTTTCTGCAAATTTACATGGAATATGAAGGGCACAATTGTGCTTTAGCTGATGAGCAAATCTGTCCCTTTTCGCGAAACTTTTTTGTCGGCCACGTTGTATTTTGTCGCACACATCTTTTTTTTTTACGCACCCAATTTGATGCGACCACACCTATTTTGACACGACCTTACCCAGTTTGACGCGACTGTGCCCTATTTGACGCGACCACAATTTTTTTTGACGAGCAAAAGATTTTTTTCACTGCAAATTTACACGGAAGTTTCAGAAAACAATTCTCCAATGGCGAAATGTGGAAATTCGCAGTGAATTCAAGCCTGGTGGTGAAAAAGTTTGCTCATCAATACAAAAGAACAGATTGTTGTTTATTTATTTTGTACAGCCATTAATACCCATTTTCCCCAATGTAGCTTTATGGTGCATGTTAAATAAAGGTAGCCATACACGGCCAATTTTATTTGCCGATATTGGTTCCTTAGACCAATTCAGCAGTTTATCGGCCTGTGTATGGGCACTAATGATGGGCCTGCCCTACCGATATCTGGCCTGAAATCGCCCAGATCTCCATCAGGCAGGTTTGATTTTTCATTGGATTGGGGACCGCTTTGGCTCGTTGATTCGGTTCCCGAACCGACGGACGCCCATACCCGCCGCTATTATTCTGACATAATTATTTTTTAATTATGTGAATAGTAAAAAAATGAAGCAAGAAGGGGTGGGAACTTTATTATCACGGGGGGGTACGTTGGTTGATAACGGGGAAAAAGCAGAAATTTTGAACTCTTATTTTTCATCTGTCTATACATCTGAGGAGCCAGATAATGAAGGCTTCCCTTTTAATATACCCAGTGCTAGTAATTTAGCTACTGACGCGTGGGTCACTCAGGAGGAAATTCAAAAGAGACTTGAACATGTAAAGGTAAACAAAGGTCCAGGACCGGATGGGATTCATCCCAGGGTATTAAATGAGCTGAGCGCTGTGATTGCCAAGCCCTTCACATAATTTTTCAGGATTCGTTGAGGTTTGGCATGGTGCCGAGAGACTGGCGGATTGCTAATGTGGTGCTGTTATTTAAAAAGGGATCTCGTTCTCAGCCTGAAAACTATAGGCCTGTTAGTCTGACATCAGTAGTAGGAAAGCTTCTGGAAGGGGTAATAAGGGATAGGATAGTTGAATACATTGCAGTTCACAATACTATTAGTTTGTGCCACATGGTTTTATGCGTAACAGATCTTGCCAGACTAATTTAGTTGCCTTTTATGAGGAGGTGAGCAGGAACCTTGATGCTGGAATGGCAGTTGATGTCATCTACTTAGATTTTGCTAAAGCGTTTGATACAGTACCTCACAAAAGGTTAATGATCAAATTGAGGAATATTGGCCTAGAACATAATATTTGTAATTGGATAGAGAACTGGCTGAAGGATAGAGTACAAAGAGTGGGGGTAAATGGAACATTTTCTAATTGGGCCAGTGTGGTTAGTGGAGTACCGCAGGTGTCAGTCCTTGGTCCTTTGCTTTTTAACTTGTTTATTAATGACCTGGAGGTGGGCATAGAGAGTACTGTTTCTATTTTTGCTGATGACACTAAATTGTGCAAAACTATAAGTTCCATGCAGGATGTGCCGCTTTGCAGAGCGATTTGACAAAATTGGAAAACTGGGCAGCAAACTGGAAAATGAGGTTCAATGTTGACAAGTGCAAAGTTATGCACTTTGGTAGAAATAATATAAACGCGAACTATCTACTGAATGGTAGTGTGTTGGGGGTATCCTTAATGGAGAAGGATCTAGGGGTTTTTGTAGATCACAAGTTGTCCAATTCCAGGCAGTGTCATTCTGTGGCTACTACAGCAAATAAAGTGCTGTCTTGTATAAAAAAGGGCATTGACTCAAGGGATGAGAACATAATTTTGCCCCTTTATAGGTCCCTGGTAAGGCCTCACCTTGAGTATGCAGTGCAGTTTTGGGCTCCAGTCCTTAAGAAGGATATTAATGAGCTGGAGAGAGTGCAGAGACTGCAACTAAACTGGTAAAGGGGATGGAAGATTTAAGCTATGAGGTTAGACTGTCGAGGTTGGGGTTGTTTTCTCTGGAAAAGAGGCGCTTGCGAGGGGACATGATTACTCTGTACAAGTACATTAGAGGGGATTATAGGCAGTTGGGGGATGTTCTTTTTTCCCATAAAAACAATCAGCGCACCAGAGGTCACCCCTTTAGATTAGAGGAACAGAGCTTCCATTTGAAGCAGCGTAGGGGGTTTTTCACGGTGAGGGCAGTGAGGTTGGGGAATGCCCTTCCTAGTGATGTGGTAATGGCAGATTCTGTTAATGCCTATAAGAGGGGCCTGGATGAGTTCTTGAACAAGCAGAATATCCAAGGCTATTGTGATACTAATATCTACAGTTAGTATTAGTGGTTGTATATATAGTTTATGTATGTGAGTGTATAGATTGGTTAGTATAGGTTGTGTGCTGGGTTTACTCGGATGGGTTGAACTTGATGGACAATGGTCTTTTTTCAACCCTATGTAACTATATAACTATATAACTATATATAAATGACCGAATTAGCCCGATATCACCCACCGCGGAGAAGATCCACTCACTTGGTGACCTCGCCAAGCGAGCGGATCTTAGCGTGTATGGCCATCTGAGAAAAAAAAATCAGCTTTTGCAGCCCGATACCCCATGTCTCTTCCCTTTAACCATGTGTGAAATATTTTCCTTCTTGGAAACGGTAATAAATGGCAAAGTAATATTTTGCTTTGTCTCTTCATTTTAACGGCTTTAAAGCACATTAATTTTTCATCATATGTATGTTACATTTAAATTATTGCTCTGTATAAATGTACCCTTAAGACCATACTTTAGACCATAAGTACTGTACTATATTTACAGTCTAATCATTCCTTACTTTAGGGATAGCTAATAGCACGGGCTAAAACTGGAAATAAATGAATGCATTTCAAGGATATCATTAAACAATGCCAAGGGCCATTCTATGGTTTACCTCTTCTTGAAGATTATATTAGCTGATTTATTCATTTCAGTTTGGATATTTAATAACTAACAAAACATACAATAAAATAATTTAACAGACAGCAAAAGGGATGCTCTACACTCACCTATATTATTAAATAAAGTAAATATTTCATTTTAAGGACTGGGAACTCCTAGCTTTCCCTATATAAAAATATATCAATTAATGCAAAGAGCTATTGCATTTGACTCCTCCCACAAAAACATCTCTCCCTCATCCAGATGTTTTACACAATTAAAGTGGCATTACTTGTTACAATATAATGTACAGTGTGTGTCTGTGACTTACTCTTGACAGTGAGCATACACCACGGGGGCATGTTGTCTATTATTATTATTATTAACATTTATTTATAAAGCGCCAACATATCCCGCAGCGCTGTACAATAAGTGGGTTACATACATTGGACATACAGAGTAACATATAAAGCAACCAATAACCGATACAGGAGGGGAAGGGAGCCCTGCCCAAAAGAGCTTACAATCTACAAGGAGAAAGGGTTGAGGCACAAGGTGTGGGAATGGGCATAATCCTGGGTTGTGAGAGGTGGGGCACAGGTTATTTAGCGGCACACTGAGGTTATGTTAAACTAGATTAGGGTAAGCTTCTCTAAATAAATGTGTTTTTAGAGATCTCTTGAAGGCAGAGAGATTGGGAGAAAGTCTGACAGTTTGTGGGAGCGAATTCCAGAGAAGGGGGGCAGCCCTTGCAAAGTCTTGAATGCCAGTGTGTGAGGAGGGAATGAGAGAGGAGTTGAGGAGCAGGTCAGTAGGGGGGTAACAAGCGGGTTGGATGGTACCTAGAGATGAGTTCAGAGATGTAGGGTGGGGCTGCTTTGAATGTGAGGGTCATTAGTTTGAATTGTATCCTGGATGGTAGGGGAAGCCAGTGTAGGGATTGGCAGAGTGGCATGGCAGAGGGACTGGCAGAGTGGCACGGCAGAGGGACTGGCAGAGTGGCACGGCAGGGACTGGCAGAGTGGCACGGCAGAGGGATTGGCAGAGTGGCACGGCAGAGGGACTGGCAGAGTGGCACGGCAGAGGGATTGGCAGAGTGGCACGGCAGAGGGACTGGCAGAGTGGCACGGCAGGGACTGGCAGAGTGGCACGGCAGAGGGATTGGCAGAGTGGCACGGCAGAGGGACTGGCAGAGTGGCACAGCAGGGACTGGCAGAGTGGCACGGCAGAGGGATTGGCAGAGTGGCACGGCAGGGGAGGAGCGGTTGGAGAGGTGTATGAGCCGGGCAGCAGTATTCATTATGGACTGGAGAGGGGACAGTCTTTGGAGGAGAAGGCCTATCATATATATACATTATGTCTTTCCTTTACCATTGAAATACTTGGGGTTTGGGGGTTATTAAAAATAACTGTTCCTGGTCTATTAAACTGTAGCTGGTGTTCCCAACATTTTTTACTCCCTCAACCACATTCAAATGTAAAAAGAGGCGGGAGCAAAATAAGCATGAAATCTGTATCTGGGTGTACCAAATAAGGGCTGCGATTGGTTAATTGATAGCCCCAATGTGGACTGGCAGCCTACAGAAGATTTTGTTTGCCAGTACACCTGGTTTTTATTCAAAAATAAGCCCCTTCCTTGAGGCCACTGGGAGCAACTTCCAAGGGGTTGGTGAGCAACATGTTTCTCCTGATGAATGACATTTTCTGGCAGGTATCACTGTGAAAAATCTCTCATAGACGCCAACATATTGTGTGCTGAAAACATTAATGCAAGACACACATTGACTTCAATATGTTTTCTAAATTTTATCCGTTTTATAAATTCTTTGGCAAAATGGGACAGATTCATCCATCACTAGTAAACTATCAACTATCAACTTTGCTTGTGTGGTAAGAGTGCCTCCTTTATTTTCTTTATGAGCTTCAGATGCTGTGGCTTCTAGGACATAGAGCCAGGAATTCTTTTAATGTTGATGAAAGAAAAATTTCCATTCTATAAGAATGGAGCAACTTTGCTCCTATATGGAAAAGGCAAGGAATCATCTTGTCACTCACCGAAGTAGCCACAAACTCACCAGAAACCCTGACCTGAAGTAATCCAGTTGGAAAGGAAGGAAATAATAATATTTGGCATTTTTAAACATACAGACAACATAGGAATCCCAAAAGTATCTCAACTATTTAATGTGTTTCGAGCAACTTATATATCTAAGCGCAGCTAAATGCATAAAATAGGAAAACCTAAGGGTTGCTCTTTTTAATTGTGTTTGCCTGCACACAGCTACCATATTAATAAACACCCTTAAGTAATTTATTATCACTTTATATTTGCTATAATTGCTGCTAAACTTAGGCTTGATTATCCGAAGTCCAAATAATTAATAGTTCAATCACATAAACATAAATATCAATGTCTGTGCCCAACAATTCTCATATAATAAAATACAGTAGATGGTTCCCTCATAAACGTTTGCACACACAAAATAATAATGACGCTATTGGCTTATTTTAGCAAGCTAAGCATACATTAGATTTAGAAAATGCGTGATGGGCGAATCCGCCGTTTCGCCGAAAAATTTGCAAATCTTTCAAAAGATCCGTGAAACGGCGAAAAATTCGTGAAACTGAGAAAATGTCGTGCGACAAAAAAAATTGTCGCCCACGGCTATTATTTTGTCGCATGGCTATTGTTTTGTCGCCCGCGGCTATTGTTTTGTCGCCCGCGGCTATTATTTTGTCGCGCGGCTATTGTTTCGCCGCCCGCGGCTATTATTTTGTCGCGCGGCTATTGTTTCGTCGCCCGCGGCTATTATTTTGTCGGGCGGCTATTGTTTCGTCGCCCGCGGCTATTATTTTGTCGCGCGGCTATTGTTTCGTCGCCCGCGGCTATTATTTTGTCGGGCGGCTATTGTTTCGTCGCCCCCGGCTATCATTTTGTCGCGCGGCTATTGTTTCGTCGCCCGCGGCTATTGTTTTGTCGCGCGGCTATTGTTTCGTCGCCCGCGGCTATTATTTTGTTGCGCGGCTATTGTTTCGTCACCCGCGGCTATTGTTTTGTCGCCAGCGGCTATTATTTTGTCGGGCGGCTATTGTTTTGTCGCCCGCGGCTATTATTTTGTCGCGCAGCTATTGTTTTGTCGCCCGTGGCTATTGTTTTGTTGCGCTGCTATTGCTTCGTCGCCCGCGGCTATTGTTTCGTCGCCCGCGACTATTGTTTTGTTGCGCGGCTATTGTTTCATCGCCCGCGGCTATTGTTTCATCGCCCGCGGCTATTATTTTGACGCCCGCGGCTATTCTTTTTTGACGCCGGCGACAATTTTTGGACGTGCGGCAAATTTTTCCGCGGTGAATTTTTTCATCCGTTTCCCGAAACAATCTGCCAATGGCGAAACACAGAAATTTGCCACAAATCCATGCCTGACGAAACATTTCGCCCATCACTAGTCTACAGTCTATATAATGATAGAGCGGGTTTAACTGAAGCAATTTGGACTTGTAGGCAGGGTCGGACTGGGGGGTGCAGGGCCCACCAGGGTTCCACCCCAGGGGCTTTGCACCCCCCCACAGGCCCCCTAACACCCCCCACAGGGGCCCCCACCACCCGCCCAACATCCTCTCCTGAACGTGCTTAAGTGAAACGCGTCAGGAGAGGACTACGATGGCCAGTAAGAGGGCTCGGTGGCCCAGTCCAACCCTGCTTGTAGGCATGTGTTCTTTTCCAGTAACACAAAGGTTTTCCAACATCGGCATACTGGGGCTACTGCAGTAAGTGTCTTGCTGGCAGAGGGGCTCCAAGAGATAGGATAGTGCTAATTGTGGGTTACAATGACCCCATTATATTCTACCCAAGGGGCCTACATGGGTAGTGATGAGGAAATCTGTCCCGTTTCACTGAAAAATTCACAAAACTGCATAAAAATTAGCGAAACGGTGAAACATTTGTGTAATGCAGTTACCCTGTGACTTTTTTGATGCATGCAACTTTTTTCATGCGACACGACTTTTTAAAATCAACTGTAATGTATTTGATGCAACTGCCACTTTTTTGAAGTGACCGCGTTTTTTTTAATGCAATACTGACTTTTTCCTCAGTCACCGAATTTTTTTCATGTCAAATTTTTGTGGCTGTTTCGTGAAAAATATCTGTCAGTGGTATTTCACTATGAATCCCTGCCTGGCAAAAAATTTTGCTCATCACTACCTATGGGCTAAAAATTGGGGTATCCTGGGGAGGGATTACTGACTTAGTAGTGTTAAAACCTGTGTTTCCTGATTCTGGCTCTGGCCCAGGTCATTCAGTAAAGTGTCCTCTCTACCTATTCCTTCAAAATTTTGAATACAAATATATATCCCTATGTAGGACTAGGCTCTTTATGTACATACTGGGAAAAGTTAATGGAGGTTGCCCTGAAATGATGGACCCTTTATGTAAAACAGTTTAACTGGCAATGTCCCCAATAATTTCATACCATGTTCAGCGTCAGCAACTCCACATTAGCTGTTATCTTCTCGGAAGTGGATTATTAAACAATCACCTGCCCCTCACATACCTGTTTGCCTTTATTGGGTCCTTGAGGCCTTCTGTAACAATGGCTAGTGGATCTCTATTAAAAACTATACCCCCAAACAATGTAGGTCTCTATAAAAATATATTCCATAAACCAGCTTATATGTAAAGCCCTGCTTCAACTAAATAAACCATTTTGATAAAAATATACTTTTTTAGTACAGGTATCGGACCCCTTATCCGGAAACCCGTTATCCAGAAAGCTCCGAATTACGGAAAGCCCGTCTCCCATAGACTCAATTTTAATCAAATAATTCAGAATTTTAAAACTGATTTCCTTTTTCTCTGTAGTAAGAAAACAGTACCTTGTAATTGATCCCAATTAAGATATAATTAATCCTTATTGGATGCAAAACAATCCTGTTGGGTTTAATTAATGTTTTATTGATTTTTTAGTAGACTTAAGGTATGAAGATCCAAATTACGGAAAGACCCCTTATCCGGAATACCCTTGGTCCCGAGCATTCTGGATAATAGGTCCTATACCTGTAGTATGTGCCATTGGGTAATCCTAAATAGAAAACTGCCATTTTAAGTACTAAGGGCCGCCCCCTGGGATCATAGGATTCACAGGTCACACAAACAAGCCAAGGCACACATACATGCTAGGCCCCATCAGCCAATGAATGGACAGAGTTCTGCCTTTTGCTTCCCACTACTTCCTGTTACAGTTAGAGCTGCATCACTTCCTGTCAGCTGATCTCTGAGGGAGCACACTCCCCATCACTAAATGGCGGCTCAAGGGAAAGGATGTAAAAGGGCAATATTTACTGATACATATATTCCAGTTTCGCGAGAGTCTTTAATAGGCCACTTAACATAATATAAACTGTCTGTTGGTTACGTATTCATTCTGGGGTGATAGTTTCCCTTTAACTTTCTTTTCTGAGAATTCAAATCTGAATTGTAGCTATGTACAACTCCACTATTTTACCTTAAATGAAATTCATGATTTTCTTTTTCTCTACTAAAAATAAATCAATGTATAATGAAAGGATAAATAAACCTTGTTCTGACATTGGTCCGAGATGCAGACGATGAATCCTCAATTACCGTATAGGCTCATATGCACATATACCCAATTAATCATCGCAGCCATGCCATAACCACCCCTACGATCCCACCTCGCACTCAGATACGGTGTTGTTGTGCAGGCTGAAATATTCCATATAAAAATGAAAGGTATCTATAAAATAGCCTTTATCCTACAGCGAGTCATGCCAAGTGCATAGGCGGGATATAAAAGGAGGCAGCTCATCCAGAAACATAATAATAAATTACTCTTTTTTTACACATAAATGCTTAGCGGAGGTTTTAATGTGACATTCAGCTCCAAAAATGATTGCCGTTACCTTCCCGGCACCGCGGGATTATTATTATTCCACAGACTCATAGTGGCCCTGACCTTGGGGCTATGAAGGTCATGTTCCAAACACCCCCCGTGCCCCCCTTATTGTTTCCATTCCATTGGATATCGGCAGCCGGAGTTATTTAAAAAAGGTTGTTTGTGTTTGTTTTGGCAGTTTGCTATTTTAATAAACCAACATTTACAATTATTTATTTTTGCATGTTAAATAGCTGTTAAGTACAAACACAGGGGATAATAAATGAGCTCTTCCTGGGCTTGACTGCTTGTTTTGTGCCTAAGCACTTAGTAATGAGATAAATGAAAATATTGAGAGAAAATAAATTATACTGTATCTAAATTGAAGTGCATGATGGGTGCCAAGGGGGTCCTGAGTGCTCATTTGCTTCTGGGCTATGCTTGTAGTACATACATTGCACAGAGCTGGAGGGTGCAAGGCAACCCTGTCCCCTGTACTAACTGCCTGCCATGGGGCAAGTGGTAAGTATAGGGTTCTGCTGTGGCCTGAATCCACCAGCACTCCCTAACTAGGGTGTCTTAATCATGGGCAAGTTAGTTGACAGATAGTGGGCAAGAGGGGGATAACTACATGCCTCTCACAGTCTACCCCATGTGAATACAGTGCTGCCAAAGACAGACAGAGCTATATTAAAGGGATACTGCCATAATTTTTAAGGGGTACTTTTTATTTCTAAATGACACTGTTTACATAGCAAATAATTCACTCTACCATTGAAACTTTTATTCTTGAACCAACAAATGTATTTGTAGCTGTAATATTGGTGTGTAGGCGCCATCTCAGTGCATTGTGCCTGAGTCTGAGCTTTCAGCCAGCGCTACACATTAGAACTGCTTTCAGCTAACCTATTGTTTCTCCTACTCCCATGTAACTGGAGGAGTCCCAAGCCGGACTTGGATTTCTTACTATTGAGTGCTATTCTGATACCTACTGGGAGCTGCTATCTTGCTCCCTTCCCATTGTTCTGCCGATTGGCTGCTGGGGGTGAGGGGGGGGTATCACTCCAACTTGCAGCACAGCAGTAAAGTGAGACTGAATTTATTAGAGCACAGGTCACATGGCTGTGGCACCCTGGGAAATGAAGAACATGGCTAGCCCCATGGGAAAAACAGATTACAATGCAGGATTCTGCTGGAGAAGCTCTATTAACTGATGGGTTTTGAAAAAAAAAACATGTTTTCCCATGTCAGTATTCCATGAATCCATGGAATGTAGGCCTTTCATATTGGAGTGCCGTAGAAACTCACAGAAAAAAAAACATGGCAGATTGTGCCTATTTTTTTCCAAATTGAATTCTTTCCACCACAAGTAAATGACCCCTAATAAGTCACCCAGCCATGTTATATAAATGTAGATCAGAACCTTTTGACTATAATTCAAGCCACGATTTTCAACACTATGGGGCACATTTACTATGGGTCGAATCCGAGTCCGAATGGAAAAAATTCTGATTGGAAACGAACGTTTTGCGATTTTTTCGTATTTTTGCGATTTTTTCGGCGCCTTTACGACTTTTCGGAAATTATCGCGACTTTTTCGTTACCAATACGATTTGCGCGAAAAAACGCACGTTTTTCGTAGCCATTCCGAAAGTTTCGATTTTTTCGTAGCGTTAAAACTTGCGCGAAAAGTTGCGCTTTTTTCGTAGCGTTAAAACTTAAAAGGCGTGACGTTTTGCGCAAGTTTTAACACTACGAAAAAATCGCAACTTTTTGCGCAAGTTTTAACGCTACGAAAAAATCGCAACTTTCGGAATGGCTACGAAAAACTCGCGTTTTTCCGCAAAAATCGTATTGGTAACGAAAAAGTCGCGATAATTTTCCGAAAAAATCGCAAAATACCGATCATTACGAAAAAAACGCAATCGGACGCATTCGGCCCGTTCGTGAGTAAGTAAATGGGCCCCTATGACAAGATACAAAATAATTTTTAAATGTGTTCTGCCCAATTTATAGTACAGGTATCGGACCCCTTATCCGGAAACCCATTATCCAGAAAGTTCCGAATTACGGAAAGCCTGTCTCCCATAGACTCCATTATAATCAAATAATTAGGATTTTTAAAATTGATTTCCTTTTTCTCTGTAATAATAAAACAGTACCTGTACTTGATCCCAACTAAGATATAATTACCCCTTATTGGGGCAGAACAGCCCTATTGGGTTTATTTAATGGTTAAATGATTCCCTTTTCTCTGTAATAATAAAACAGTACCTGTACTTGATCCCAACTAAGATATAATTACCCCTTATTGGGGGCAGAACAGCCCTATTGGGTTTATTTAATGGTTAAATGATTCCCTTTTCTCTGTAATAATAAAACAGTACCTGTACTTGATCCCAACTAAGATATAATTACCCCTTATTGGGGGCAGAACAGTCCTATTGGGTTTATTTAATGGTTAAATGATTCCCTTTTCTCTGTAATAATAAAACAGTACCTGTACTTGATCCCAACTAAGATATAATTACCGCTTATTGGGGCAGAACAGCCCTATTGGGTTTATTTAATGGTTAAATGATTCCCTTTTCTCTGTAATAATAAAACAGTACCTGTACTTGATCCCAACTAAGATATAATTACCCCTTATTGGGGCAGAACAGCCCTATTGGGTTTATTTCATGGTTAAATGATTCCCTTTTCTCTGTAATAATAAAACAGTACCTGTACTTGATCCCAACTAAGATATAATTACCCCTTATTGGGGCAGAACAGCCCTATTGGGTTTATTTAATGGTTAAATGATTCCCTTTTCTCTGTAATAATAAAACAGTACCTGTACTTGATCCCAACTAAGATATAATTACCCCTTATTGGGGGCAGAACAGCCCTATTGGGTTTATTTCATGGTTGAATGATTCCCTTTTCTCTGTAATAATAAAACAGTACCTGTACTTGATCCCAACTAAGATATAATTAATCCTTATTGGATGCAAAACAATCCTATTGGATTTAATTAATGTTTTATTGATTTTTTAGTAAACTTAAGGTATGAAGATCCAAATTTCGGAAAGACCCCTTATTCGGAATACCTTTGGTCCCGAGCATTCTGGATAACGGGTCCTATACCTGTATAGATATGTAGCGAACTGTTCGCCGGCGAACAAATTCGCGCGGACATTGGGTGTTCGCGAACGCGTATGTTCGCGAACTTTCAGCGTATGTTCGCAGTTTGGGTTTGTGCGGCATTTTCCACCGCATTTTTTATTGTCGCAAAAGTATTGTACAATACGCCGCACAAGTCACACATGGCGTTTTTCCGCAAATCCCATTTTCATGGCGTTTAGCGCGACATAGCAAAAAAGCAGCGTATTTTCGCTAGAATAGCTTGCGTTTTTTGCGCAACGCTGTGCCAACAAAGTATTTTTCAGAGAAATTTTTGCCCTTGATCCCCCTCCTGCATGCCACTGTCCAGGTCGTGGCACCCTTTAAACAACTTTAAAATCAGGTTTTAAAGTTCGCCTTCCCATTGAAGTCTATGGGGTTCGCAAAGTTCGCGAATATTTGCGGGTTTTGGCGTAAGTTCGCGAACATGTTTGCAAACTTTTTTTTTTAGGTTCGCTACATCCCTATACCTGTATCTCATAGCACTGGTTTATGTCTAATATACACTCAACATGCTTATTGGAAGGAGATTAATAACGGACCAAACTGAGCTCTCTGATTCAAATTGATATTGGTGCTTAAGGCGTATTATCTTTCCCGAGTTAGCGCAAATAGAATTCAGCTGATTCACTGTCTCGCATCTGAATGACAGCCGGCAAGGTTAGCGACCTTATCTCACCAATCGCCTTTCATTACTTGCTATCTGACAATAAGAAAATCCGATTCTGTAGAGATGATTATAGAGCAGCATTTCCTGCATATGCCATAACTGTAATCAATTTCACTTCTCTGTTATTTCAAACACTATAATTTATCTTGTTTATTATGTTTATCTGTGGTGATATATTTTTAAGGGTGCTTCCTATGCCCATCATGTCCATGGAACTGACTATTTGTTGCAAGCAAACCTAGTTGTTATGCTGATTTGTACTGTGTAGGTAGGTGGAGGATAATGAAAGCTTGGGGTGGTTTAGCAGCCTCAAAAAGGAACCCAGTTTATAAAGTAGGACTATTTTCTGCTTTGACATGTTCTATGGATTAGACATTAGGTTAGGCAGAGTCGGACTGGGGCCTCAGGGGCCCACCAGAAAACCTTAGACGACAGGCCCATTCTCCAAACTATTTTTCCTCCTTTCCTCACCCAACCTTTTTATTCTCCCAGTCTCTTTTATTTACATGCTAGAATCTATTCCTCCATCTATTTCTCCTCTTTGTTCCCATTCAGAAATAGGGAATGGCCATGAAACAGGCCAAATGATTAGGAGCAGGAGGGCCCACTGACACCTGGGCCCACCGGGAGTTTTCCAGGTATCGTGGTGGGCCAGTCCCACACTGAGGTTAATCATTGCTTATCAACTAAAATTATATACGATGAGAACTTTTCAATCTTTTTTCCCTCTTAACAGAAGAATCTACCCTAAAAGAATAAAGATACATAGAAAACAAAATAAACTACCTTAGAAATAAATTGCAGGTAAATTCTAACTCCCCACCCTGAAAAATTAATTTGTTAAGCCCAGCAGACAAGCAGAATGATCCCTAATACATGTTCCATGTCTAGTGAACCCCTAGTGACCAAAGACTTACTAGCACGTCAGTCTCCTTGCACTGTTGAGTACATTTTGCTTCATTTTATCACAGGTGGGCCAAGCTGGCCAATCGCACCCTCCCTCCCGTGTGCACAAACGTACGCACACACGGGGATGCCGTAGAGGCCGGAGACGCTATGCAGAGAGGGAGCCTCGGGAATATAATGTGGGGGTAAGAGATACCGGACTAGGAGTTGGCAACTGAGATACCTGCCTAGCGCCCCCTTCTGCCTACCCCTAGTTCCAGCCCTGCATTTTATTATATTTAGTGATGAGTGAATCTGTCCCATTTCATTACACCGAGAAATTAGCAAAACATTGCAAACATTTCCGAAACTAAATAAATAATGTTTGTCCAAAAAAATGTTGCGAGCATCATTTTACTTTTTTTGTCACACGGTGAATTTTTCCATGGTGCATTTTTGCACCCGTTTCACAAAACAATCCGCCAATGGGGAAACGTGTAAATTCGCCACGAATCCATGCCTGGCAAAAATTTTTGCTCATCACTTATTATATTAAAATCAAACACTAGGAGGAAGGACATATTTATCCTAAGGTTTGTTGGATGCGTGTCTCCAAGAAACATTTTCTAGAGGATCATTTACTTAAATGAGAAGGAAAGGTAAAAACGAAGTAAGCTTTATTAGTAAGTACAGCCATATGCACTCACAGAAACATTGGGCCTGATTCACTAAAGGGCGATAAAAATTATCGCACGCTTTTTCCATAGTATTATCGCGTGCGAAAAAGCGCCATTTTCGCATGGGTTATTTCTCGCACTAGTTTTACCGTTTTGCGTTAATTTCCGCGCTGAAAAGAATACCATCGCATGATTCACTATAACTTTTGCGCGCTAAATATCGCATTCGGCTATGCGAAAATTAACACCTACTACAGGCAGGCGAAAAATTATACAAAAGTACAGTAAATGATTTTTTGCAATAAAATATGGACTTACAGTGTTATTTATTCAAGTCTGTGTTTCCCCTAGAGTGACGCAGCCGCCAGTTTGCAGCGAAATGGTCATTTTTAATACAGTAATTTTCCGCAAGTATTGGCGTGTATGGCTAACATGGCGTGCGTTCATTTGCGCGAGTATCTCTATTTGGCTACAAGTGATGAAATGTTTCGCCAGGCATGGATTCGCAGTGAATTTTTGGACGTGCGTTGAATTTTTTTTGCGGCGGATTTTTTCATGCGTTTCTCAAAACATTCCACCAATGGCAAAACGCATGAAAAAATTTGCCACGCAAAAATTCACCGCACATCCAAAAATTTATACAAGCGTCAAAAAATAAAAGTCACAGCAACAATTTTTTTGCCTGCACAACATTTTTGCCGTTTCGTGGATCTTTCGAAAGATTTGCTAATTTTTCACTAAAGAAACCAGAACACATTTGCTCATCACTAGTGGCTACTATTTATAAGCATCTACCATTTATATGCTACTATTTATATGTGGCTAATATTTATATACACCATTTATATGCGGCAACAATTTTTATACACTATTTCTATGCTACCATTCATATGCGGCGATTATTCGCGTAATTTAGCGCATGTACCGGCAAATACCGCATTGAAATAGTCTTTTTGCGAGTTAAATAACGCATGCAATATCGCGCATAAAAAAGCGCGAGTATGCTTATAGTGAATCGTGCGAAAAATCGCCAAAATTAAGACGCGGTAAAAATTTTAGCGTGCAATAAAAATAGCGCACGTTTTATCGCCCTTTAGTGAATCAGGCCCATTGAGTCCTCTATCAAAAGAAACACATGATTTCTTGTATCATTTTTTGTTCTTCCTCTCTCAGAAAAATGCTTAATTCCCAGGGCCAGAGTCTGCGCAGCTCTCTCCTCTTTCCCCTTTCTTGCTCCCCACTTCCATAAGAACTCATGAAACTCACTTTCCCTTCCCTTAGGGAAGTGTAACCTGAGCAACAAGGGCTACAGCTATACAGCAGGAAGCTATGAAGACCAAGCTAAAATGGCAGCTGCAATCTTAAACAAACAGAGAACACTTCCAGGGCTGTTTACTCAGGTATGGTAAAGCTTTCTGCAGAATAAATATAGTGTTCTAGGATAGAGTTCTAGGAGGCACTATGTGGCCAATCCATTGGCAGTAAAATGCCAATATGACTTTCCTTCTCCTTTATAATCTAGTTTTCAAAAGGCTTGTTGATTTGTTGAAATAGGGCATTATAAACAAACTAAACGAGGTTTTCTGCTTAAACACTTTCAGAGAGTAAAGGGAGGAACTCGAAGTATCTTCTTTCAAACAACGCTCCAGTCTGACAATTTCTATAATGTAGATTTAGCAGTCTCAGTAAAAGCGGTTTAAACACTTCCAGAGAAGAAAGGGAGGAGGAAGTCAAGGTTTCTTCGTTCAAACAATACATAACTCAGCAAGCTATACAATATGGATTTAGCAGTCTCAGTAAAGGATTCATACTTTGTTGATGTATGGCTTTATTTCCGGATATTCAAATCTTCACACAAAACACATTTCCATTACACAGGGTGGTGTTTGACTGTTCAGAGCAGTTACGCGCCTTGTGATTAATCGGCACCATCATCATAAAAATCAGGAAAGTTTTGATAAATAGAGATGTAGCGAACTGTTCGCCGGCGAACGAATTCGCGCGAACATCGGGTGTTCGCGAACGCGCAAGTTCGCAAACTTTTCGCGTATGTTCGCAATTTGGGTCCGCGTGGCGTTTTTCCGCTGCGTTTTTTCTCGGCCTAAAAATGCCGCGCAAGCCATACATGGCGTTTTTCAGCAAATCCAGTTTCCACTGTGGTAATAGCGCGAAATAGCAAAAAACGCCGCGTATTTCCGCTAGGTCTGCCCGTTTTTACGCAACGCTTTTTCAACAAAGTATTTTTCAGAGAAATTTTTGCCCTTGATCCCCCTCCTGCATGCCACTGTCCAGGTCGTGGCACCCTTTAAACAACTTTAAAATCAGTTTTCTGGCCAGAAATGGCTTTTCTAGGTTTTAAAGTTCGCCTTCCCATTGAAGTCTATGGGGTTCGCAAAGTTCGCGAATATTCGCGCTTTTTGGCGTAAGTTCGCGGACGCGTTCGCGAATTTTTTTTTTTGAGGTTCGCTACATCCCTATTGATAAATGAAGAAATATCAAAAGAATCCTTTAAATACCCAAGTTCAACAAGTTCAACATTGGAGAGAAAGAGTACTGAGCTTTTAAGGATAATAATCCAAGGAAAAACCCCTAATATAATATTTTAACTGGACCAGAATCCATTCTGTAAGCTCCATGGGGCAGGGACCTCCTTCCTACTGTGTCTCATACCACATGGCACTTATTCCCTGTGTATTTATATATATTTATTGTATTTATTATAACACTTGCCCTCCCTGTGTGTAATTGTGTATATTGTAAGACTGTACAGCGCTGCGTACCCTTGTGGCGCTTTATAAATAAAGTTATACATGCATACATACATACATACAGTATATACCAGAATGAATGAAGCAACTTGCCCACATATTCCATCAAAATGCGTTTTAGACACTACGGGGCAGATTTATTAAAATGTGAGTTTAGCGCTTAGTACATTAAAAACTCACCCAAGTTCGATTGATTCCTATGGGATTTTTAGAAGCATTTTATCAATGAGTGAACGTTAGAGCTCACCCTTTTGATAAATCCCATAGAAATCCATTGAGTGAGGTGTGTTTTTATGTATTAGGCCAGCGATCCCCAACCAGTGGCTCAGGGGCAACATGTTGCTCCCCAACCCCTTGGATGTTGCTCTCAATGCCCCCAAACCAGGGAGTTATTTTTGAATTCCTGACTTGGGGGCAAGTTTTGGTTGAATAAAAACAAGATTTCCTACCAAATAAAGCCCCTGTAAGCTGATAGGGTGCATAGAGGCCCCTAATAGCCAATCACAGCCCTTATTTGGCTCCTCCATGAACTTTTATGGTGCTTGTGTTGCTTCCCAAGTCTTTTTACATTTGACTGTGGCTTGTGAGTAAGAAAGGTTGGGGACCCCTGTATTAAGCTCCCTGTATTATCCTTGTATTATTAACTCACATCGATAAATCTGCCAGTACTTGTTATAGCTATTAGGAAGTGCATACTGGTGCATTAACGACATCAAATAATTGTGTTCCTAATACAATTAAATAATAAACTATATTCTATAAAACCTATATTAAAATACATTTCTCTTACACCTGCCATGGCAAAGACTTTCCCATCAATGCCATAGGACAAGTCCCACACCACTGAACACTAAAAAATTGGAAACATACTTTCATTTCTTCTTTCCAAACTTTCTCTTTGGCTAACAGGCAGTCAATCCAGCTTCACCACAACCATGGTTAGTGCTCAAAATGTTTCACTACACTTTCCACACAATCAAAAATATTCCAGAGCCATTTCCAATTCCACCTTTAGGTCCTTCTAGAGAATTATCTCCATGACATTGACTGCACCATATTGATTCCAGGTCTAAATATACATCTATACTACCTACTTTATCATTCTTTGCTTTTCAAACTAAGCTTAAATACAGTACAATGGGCTGTCTTTATAACTTATATGCTTATTTATGGACCTAGTCCAGCCTGGTTTTTGAGATGCAAACTCTACCAAGACAAAAAAAGTGAATGCCAAATCTAAATAAGCCTTTCATTCTGTTGACTACTGAAGACTCTTGATTCTTCTGCTCTGTGTCCTTTCTGGGTTCCTGACACTTCAGACTAACCATACATCATACCCTTTAATAGAACAGATGTAAGATTTATTATCAAAAATGTTCTGAACCTTGAATTTTCCAGAATATGCACTAGTTGTTCTGTTTATTAAGACAATGCTAATGAAAACCATTATGAAAAGCTAGTTTTAGCTATGTTAGTCCTATTTAGTTTTGCTTCATCTAATGAGGTCCTGGAGACATATGTGCCTATATTAGTATGCCACATAAGCACATTAAACATGATTTTATTGATCTAAGCTACTCCAGGCTTTTCATTATAGTGTAATATCATGAAGTCAAATGCCACAATAAGCTACATATGTAAGGTAACGGCGAGATGACTGCTGTTTAGCTGGTAAGCTTCATTCATATTGGTGATTTCTCTTGCATCCATATATAAATTTATGGTCAAGTATTCATGAATTATAGGCTCAGCTGGATGTTTGTACTGAGGATTTAGATGATGATTCCCTTTTATGAAAAATATTATATTAAAATAAAGAATAAGCCTAGGTTTATCTTTGGCAAAATGCAGTCAAATTTACACTGATTTCAATTGTCTATGACTATTCCTACCCCATTTGGTCACTACATTCAGACTTTTGTGCTAGGAAAGCTATTTTGATAGCTGTACCTTTATGTTTCTCCATGTGGGCTTTTCTATCTGAAACTCCTAATGTTAGTTCTTCTTTCTATGGGGCAGATTCACTAATGCACAAACGGACCGAAAGCGCACAAACGCGTTTTTTCGTAATGATCGGTATTTTTGCGACTTTTTCCCCGCCGTCGCGACTTTTTCATATGTCCAGTGATTTTTTCGTCGCCGTTACGACTTTATCATATATTTTCCGCGACTTTTTCGTCGCCGTCGCGAAAAAATCGGATTGGTTTTTCCGCCGTTTACAATTGCTCAATACGAAAAAATCGCGACGGCGACGAAAAGTCGCGCAAAATACGATAAAGTCATGACGGCGGCGAAAAAAACGCACAAAATACAAAAAAACTGCGACGGCGACGAAAAAGTCACAAAATTTTCATTTCCAATTTGATTTTTTCCCATTCGGATTCGTGGATTAATAAATGTGCCCCTATATGTAGAAAATTGAATAGAAAATGTCTATAGAATTCTGTATTACTATTTTGTATCAAAGAGCTCCAAGAAAATCCCATTTACATGGGATTTTCTTGGAGCTCTTTGGGATTAGTTCCCAGAATTCCTTTTGTTCATTTGCATCCATATGAGGTGGTCTCCTCAACTGTAATGGTTTGTTTGTTATTTTGTATCAGTAATGATTCAACTTTCTGTTGACTTTTTCAGATATACATAGGGGCACATTTACTAACCCACGAACGGGCCGAATGCGTCCGATTGCGTTTTTTTCGTAATGATCGCGACTTTTTCGTTACCAATACGATTTTTGTGAAAAAACACGAGTTTTTCGTAGCCATTCCGAAAGTTGTGCAAAATCTGGCGATTTTTTCGTAGCGTTAAAACTTGCGCGAAACGTCGCAATTTTTTCGTAGAGTTAAAACTTGCGCGAAACGTCGCGCCTTTGAAGTTTTAACGCTCGCGTTTTTTCGCGCAAGTCGTAATGGCTACGAAAAACTCGCGTTTTTTTCGCGCAAATCGTATTGGTAACGAAAAAGTCGCGATAATTTCCGAAAAGTCGTAAAGACGCCGAAAAAATCACAAAAAATACGAAAAAGTCGCAAAATGTTCGTTTTCCAATCGGAATTTTTCCAATTTGGATTCGAATTCGTGTCTTAGTAAATCAGCCCCATACTGTATGTTCAGTGGGTAAGTGCATACTTACATAATAAAATCCTTTTCCCATTTAAAGTAAATCAAAGTTTGAATTCTGCATACCAGTCAATTGTTATCCTCGAACAACATTACCGTGTTTGGTTTAAACCTTGGAAAGATATAGCATTAAATGGACAAATAGCAAACGTTTTATCAAAAACTATGACGTTTCTTTTAATAAGCATGATACAAGGACATCCTTTGAAAATCCAAAATACTGTGACACATAAATTCTTATAAGTGTTTTCTTGGTGTTGGTTTTGCATAAAACAACAATATATTTGATTGTCATTATTTTTTGGGACAGAATGTTTTGTCTGTTAGTTAACGACTTCGTTTGACACCAGCCTGATACATTTAACGATATATGCATTGCTTCAATTAAATCATTCAGTCCACCATTTTAGTTTAGAAAATAACACTTCATTATAGAAATATTTGTAAAATAACAAAAGGAAAATACTACTAAAGTTAAGTTTTTTTGTAACACAAACCTGAAAAAGGGAAAAAAAAAACAGATTTATATGTATTATATTGAACAGGCAGAACTGCACACTTATTACATAAATCAATTATTTAGAAAGGCCTCAACATGGCAAAATTTAGAAATAGGTAGTATGCATGCACATAGTACAACAAAACCTTATAAAACAGCATTTTCATGTTCATAATGCTTGTACAAAGGGAAAGAGCGCAAACACATTAAAGTGATGTATTTTGTAATGACTAAAATGAAAACCGGGTCCAAAAAAACCCAGAAGCTCTTGCTTTACACACTGTTCTTGTGCCATACAAGATTAATATTTTGTTGTTGTTAAATTCTCCAAGTGTTAACGTTGAAAAAGAGAGACTTTTCTTTTTATACATTCCCATAATTCCCATATAATGGATTGCATAAGGATCAAGCCATGTGATATTGTTTCCACGTAGATATCATCAGATCAACAGTAAGAGACATCCATCCAGACCATGTGGTTCAAGACATTAGTAGTTTGCCAATCCCGATTTTCTACTACTTTTTCCAAAGTTCACCAAAGAAAAGAAACGTTCCATCATAAATTCAGTAATATTCCGACTTATACTTGGGAGTAATGGAGATTCCAAAGCCAAACAAGGTTTGTATTTCCATTTTTTAGATTCATTTTGTCCAAACAAGGTTTATATTTCCATTTTTTAGATTCATTTTGTGTGTTATAAGTTGAAATTAGTTGAAATAACAAAACATGGATTGCGGTTATCAGGAAATGCCAATGATGGTTTTGCCGTGTTGGAGTTTGGCCAAGTATCGATGACAAATCAAATGGTCTCATTTTCTGGATGCCATTGGAACGAAAGACTCAAACAATGCTGTTTATGGAATCAGTAGTTATACAATCCTCTAACAGACTCCTCTTAGGCATATAATTTAGGTTGTTTTTTTGTCTAACATCCACATAAAATATGAGACAAAAGTGAATCAAGAACATACCTTCCTATTTCAACATGTGCTATGCCCTGCCCCTGTGTGCTAGCCCTTTAGTCACTTATGATTAAGACTTACATTATATCTTCAAGTGTTTAAAGGTCTTTTCAAATCAAAGGGAACACAACAGTTCCATCATATTATGCAATAAAAGGGTCACATATATCATGCATTACCCCACTTTGCTCTCTGATGATACCGTAATGACCAACTATGAGAAGGTTTATGGTTTTATATTCAAAAGGACTGGTAGGCAGGTCAATGAAAACATAGTAGTCATTTTCAATATGAGTAAAACCTGGAATATTAGCCAGAAATGCAGTAAATGTATGTATTTAATTGTATTTATTTTAAAAAATATTGGAAAAAAGGACAACAAAATGACTTAAGGATCAAAAATAACTTCAAATGTTTATGAAATTAACTCATTTTTCCTTTTTTACCCTCTAGATTGTGTTTGTGTGGGATAACCAAATCAGCAAAATAAACTAGTTTTTTGTGGATATACGGTTGTAAAAATGGAAGTGTCTTGAAGAATATTCAATACTGAATTCTTTAAGATATTTTTAAGAGCTCTGATACAAATAATACAAAGTAGAATTCTGTGGCACAGCTGTCAAAATAATTACATAATTACTTCAATATCTATTGAAGAAAATGCATATATTGTAAAATCCTACCACTAAGCTTCCAGTACATCTTAAGTATCTGACAGTTTACAGTAATCAGTAGTGATGAGCGAATTTTTTCGGCAGGCATGGATTCGCAGCGCATTTCGCCATTGGGCGAATTGTTTTGTGAAATTTGTTGTGCGGCAAAATTGGGCACAAGTTTTGCAGATTTTTTGCCATTTTGCGAAATGTGACAGATTCGCTCATCACTAGTCATCAGCTAAAGCACAATTGTGTCCTCCTTATTCCAAGAATCAAAACAGACTTTTATCCACTAAGAACAAATGTCTAGTATTGGACCACCTCTTTATTGTTATTAGCTGGACAAAAAAAAAAAATAAGCACTCATTGGCACGTGTTAAATATTTTCAATGCATCATAACACTCTTACAATTTCAACCAATTTATAACAATTTAATATTTTTGGATTATTTAATGAAAAGACAATATTGAACCTAAAAAAGTTCATATAAAATGAAATTTTTTTTTTTCATTTGACACCACAAAGAAATAGTGTTGCTTTCATTGTAACAAATAAAAGGGTGTCTCCTAACAGCAGCATTGTATTTGAAATTGTACTGTAGTGCAGTTTTTTTTTTTTCAATATATTTTTCATAAAAATACCATACAAATGGTCGGTCTAAAGTCATCAGCAGAACAAAAAAATGAAAAAGAGGTAATGCTGATGACAAAACAATTGTAATACCGTTGGTACATAGAAAAGTAATCATATTTTATACATTTATACAGAGTAAAAAAGGTACTGGAACAGAAGAGATCAAGCCACAGTCTCCCGTATCACATTATCTATTTTCTTTGGAAGAAGTTCTTTTCTTTCTTCGATACTGATTAAAGAGTTCCGACAGTTGTGTCCATCCACAAATAATTTTGCATAAACTGGATTGGAGTAATTATTAGGCTAAAAAAAAGTGAAACAAAATATTAATATTAATCTGAAAACAAAGGCTTGTGACATAGTCAAATAAATGAAAAATAAATAGAGTAATATAAACTATGATAAATGAACGTGCATATTTAATTTTGTGTACAGTGTGGTGTATATGGAGCACAGAATATCAAAAATATAACTATGGTGATTCTTTGATAAATTTATATAATTTCATTACTTAATTTAATTTTCATTGGGCACTATTTAGAAAATAGTATTTTGACATCCATGTTGATTCTATGTTCTATGTCTGTTTAGTGAAAAAAATTCACAAAATAGTGGAAATTCACAAAATACATTGAAGATAATGAACATTTTTTGTAGCAAAAAAAATTTGCTTATCACCAGTTACAATTTTTTTTCTTATACTTTATATTTTTTTAACAATTTTTTTTAGTTCTTCAACCTAACATTTTTCTGTCTCCTAATAACACACTCATGCAGGCACATTTACTAAGCCATTTTGAGAAAGTCGGAATTATTTTTTACTTTTAGATAATTTTGACATGTATGAATGGGTTTTCACCAGAACTCTATTTTTTGTTGTTGTTCCCTGAAAACTTTGAGTTTTTCAAAAATAACTACCATAATTCATGATTTATTAAAGTTTAATTAACTTTTTTTGTAAAAAAAAAATAATCGGCAGGATTGATCTGTTGAGTACCAATGAGTCCTATGGAGGCTTAGAATAGTAGAGCAATAGAATAGTCCTCAAGCCTGTCCTTGAACTTTCAATGATAAATTAATCCCCTCATTGTTCTAAATTTTACCCAGCTTCCCGGGGAAATTAATCCCCCTCATTGTTTTCAGTTTCTCCCAAATTCAAGGGGAATGTAATCCCCTCATAGTTTTCCAATTCACACATTTTCAAGGTGAACATAATCCCCTCATTTTCAGTTTCACCCAGTTTCAAACGATCGGATTATTTTTTTTTTTAAGTACTTGCTACCCGATATCGCCCACCTGTAGGTGGGGACATCGGGTGAAGATCCGCTCGCTTGGCGACATCGCCAAACGAGCGGATATTATAGTGTATGGGGACCTTAAGAGTGCCAATGCTCCTAAAATGGCTGCTGGAGCATTTCCTGTTTGGGAAAAATAAAGAGGATTCATGGAAACAAACGTCCATTTAATCTCGAATTTTCCAAATTTTAACAATACTTTCAACTCAAAAAAATTGGGATTTTTCTAATATAAAGGATTCAATCATTGTTGTGGCATTTTATAAATACAGCAATGATCAATATTAATTCGAATTTATACCATGTCGATTTTATATGACTAAAAAAACAAATTTTAGTAACTGTGCCCCATAGTGTGTGTCACTGCCAGATTTCAATTGCTCTGATTCCAGCCCGAGTCAGCAATTTATAATTTGAAATTGAAAAACAGCATAACTAAGGGGCACATTTACTAATCTACAAACGTCCAAAAAGCGTCCGAATGCGTTTTTTTCGTAATGATCGGTATTTTGCGACTTTTTCGTGAATTGTCACGAATTTTTCGAGTGCAATGTAATGGTTATGAAAAAGATGCGACAATTCACGAAAGTCATAATGGCTATGAAAAAGTCGCGACAATTCACGAAAGTCATAATGGCTATGAAAAAGACGCGACAATTCACAAAAGTCAAAATGGCTATGAAAAAGTCGCGACAATTCACGAAAGTCATAATGGCTATGAAAAAGACGCGACAATTCACAAAAGTCAAAATGGCTATGAAAAAGTTGCGACAATTCTCGAAATTTGTAATGGCTATGAAAAAGATGCTACAATTCACGCAAGTGGTAACGGTTACGAAAAAGTCGCGACAATTTAGGGAAAAGTCATAATGGCGACGAAAAAAATCGCAAAAAATACGAAAAAGCCGCAAAATGTTCTTTTCCAATCCGAATTTTTCTCATTCGGATTCGTGGATTAGTAAATCAGCCCCTAAATTGTTTGGTTGAAGAAGTGAACCAATAAACCATTTATATTATAAAAAATATATTATTTTTAAAAAATAATCAGCAATATGATAAATATATAGATTGTGAAAGCAGTTACATGTTTTTAAAATGTGAATAGAAACCATGGTTGCTTTTTTTTTCTTCCAAAATTCTCCCCTTATGATGTAGATGGTGAAATTCTAAGGCAACTTGAAATTGATCTTCAATTTCTATATTTTATATTTTTTGAATAATTCACATTATTTTGTTCAGCTGTCAGTCTTGGAATTTAACTAGGCAGCTTTACAATTCACAAGGGAAGGAAAATGATAGAGGGACTGAATAGAGATATCAGCACTAAAAAGAATAATAATGCTAAAATTGATTCTTTGTAGGTATTTTGTTTCTTGGTTGCTAGAGTCAGAGACCCTGACAACAAGATGACATTTTCTGTTGCTGGGGAGGAACAGGCAGAATAAGATGGCTAATAAATTAAAAGCTGTAAATATTGAAAAATGAAGATACTGTTCATGCTTTCATGTACCATGCTTCCAAATAATTATGAATTCAGCTTCCATTAATGCAAGGAACTGGTACCACATCAAAAATATTGTTTCCATGCAATGAATGAGACATTTGGAGATGACTGGTGATTCATTTCTCACCCCTGGATTTAGCGGTCCTTTCAGATCAGAATTTAAGTAGATAGGCGGTGCTTTGTGGGCAATTTTGTAAGCTGTAGGCCCACCCCCTATGAACCTGGACTGTACATAGATAGGCAATATTAGTAGATGTAGCTGACAAAATTATAACTACAACTGGACACACATTTAAAACTTTTATGTAGAAGATCTTTTTAGATGATAAATGTAGACTTGTCTGTAGATGCTAACTAATGGTAATAGCCCATTATAAAAATAGTCACAAATAATTTCATCCATTAACACTATAATACCTTTAGGGGCCGATTTACCAATCCAAAACGGATCGAAAGCGTCCGAATGCGTTTTTTCGTAATGATCGGTATTTTGTGATATTTTCGTCGGCGTCGCAACTTTTTCGTAAATTGTCGTGACTTTTTCGTAGCCGTTACGACTTGTGCGAATTGTCGCGGAAAGGTTTGCCCGCCGTTTACTAGCGCTCAATACGAGCAATTCGCGCAAGTCGTAACGGCTACGAAAAAGTCGCGACAATTCACGAAAAAGTCACGACGGCGACGAAAAAAAAGGCAAAAAATACGGAAAAGTCGCAAAATGTTTGTTTCCAATCGGATTTTTTCCCATTCGGAATTCGGATCGTGGATTAGTAAATCAGCCCCTTAGAGTCCATAGTTTGCATATTTTGATTAATTCTGTATATCTATAATACCTCTAACACTAAAATGGTAAGTGCCCATTTAGGATAGGGAGGATAAGGTCCAAAGTGCAAGAAGACAGGGGAAACCACAATTCAACTTACACTTACCAGGATAGCGTGGTAAGCATACATTTGGGCACTAACCACCCCAGTTCTCCAGTAGATACCCCAAACGGAACTACAATTTACTTAGGACTTGGAAATGCTTTATGGAACAGTGTCGCTTTAAAACCAATCCTTGATGTTGCTGGACTACAGCTCCCAGCATGCATTAACCTTCAGTTCTAACCCAGTTATTTACATAAAGTCACGGTTGAGCCATACTGTGCTATATATTTTTTTTCATAGATGTGAATTGCTAAAAACTCATTAAACATTGCCAAAAGAGATGTGAAATGCTAAACACTTACATAAAACATTGCAAATAACAGTTTTAACTATTTACAAAGCGAACCTCTTTAAAGGAGAAGGAAAGGTAAAAACTCAGTAAGCTTTATCAGAAAGATCTATGTAAATACAGCCATAAGCACTCACAGAAACTCTGCACTGACTTCTCTGTCAAAAGATTTGTTGTGTCTGTTTTCCTCTGCCAGAGACATGCAGCTCTCTCCTCTCCCCCCCCCATCTCAAGAATGCTAAGAACCCCCACCCTTAGGAATGTGGATCTGAGCCAATCAGCAGGAAGCTGACTCATAGGGGCCCATTTACTTACTCACGAACGGGCCGAATGCGTCCGATTGCGTTTTTTCGTAATGATCGGTATTTTGCGATTTTTTTTCGGAAAATTATCGCGACTTTTTCGTTACCAATACGATTTTTGCGGAAAAATGCGAGTTTTTCGTAGCCATTCCGAAAGTTGCGATTTTTTCGTAGCGTTAAAACTTGCGCAAAAAGTTGCGATTTTTTCGTAGTGTTAAAACTTGCGCAAAATGTCGTGCCTTTTAAGTTTTAACGCTACGAAAAAAGCGCAACTTTTCGCGCAAGTTTTAACGCTACGAAAAAATCACAACTTTCGGAATGGCTACGAAAAACTCGCGTTTTTTCGCGCAAATCGTATTGGTAACGAAAAAGTCGCGATAATTTCCGAAAAGTCATAAAGGCGCCGAAAAAATCGCAAAAAATACGAAAAAGTCGCAAAATGTTCGTTTTCCAATCGGAATTTTTCCAATTCGGATTCGAATTCGTGGGTTAGTAAATCAGCCCCATAGTCTGACTAACTAAGCATGTACATGGGTCTTGTAGCAGGAGCAAGGCATTATGGGAACTTTCTTTACAGAGCTCAGCATTTTTTTTCCCTATGAGGCTTCTGACCATCTGAACGGGAGAAATATGGGGAGACTTAAGGGCACTATTGAGAGAACTGAAGGTATGCCTGCAGCTTGGGATTAACTCTTTATTAGCCTTTCCTTCTCCTTTAAACATTGCTATTTATAGAAACATTACAGCGTCAATAACCAATATCTGCCTTATAGGTGCTTACCTTATCTAATTCTATTATAAAGTTTGGATCTAAAAGACTTCCATCATTGTGACCATGGTCAACCTCATACATATTATAAGATGGATTCCCAATTTCCACATTCATTCCTCCATTTATTATAGGCTGCCTTCGAATGGTCTTTGCCCTAAAAAATATTCAAAGGAAATCATTCATCTTTAATATCTCAAATATAAGCACATATATAACACATCATTATTGCATTTTGCACTTGTTACCCCTTATGCATTGCTACGTGCATCCAGGGGATGGTTGGGGGTAGAATGTAGGCATCTTCTGGAAAGCCCCATAGATTGTGCATGAATCAGATGCACAAGTTAGGGGGGGTACTTCAGGGGTTGCAATAAACTTTGTGGAGGCATATACTTAGTACCCAGCACTCTCTTTTGCCTCACAGCCTTGCACTTTGTGTCTACACCCATGGCAATGGTAAATGATACCTTTTATATCTGGTTACTGTTCATGCATTTTATGATTCATACATACCTCCTCCTTCGTTTACAAAGTAGAAGTCCAATGACTAAGGTAGTAATGAGGGTCACCAACAAAACCAGTGGAACAATAATTGCAATGCTTCCTGTCAAAAAAAATGATATAAAATTGAATGGTTTAGTAAAAATGGCAGGAAAATCATTAAAAAGCTCTTTTGGGCATGGACTTCCTTCCACTTATCTCCTAAGAGTGATATTGGCTATGGGATGGGTAAGGGGTGGGTGTCTAGGTGTCTAAGTGCCTCCATCGCTCAATAATATTCCATTGCCATTTCAGAGCAGGGCAGTAACAAAGTAAAAAAAAAAAACATGGCAGGTTGCATCTGTTTTTTGCACTTTGGAACCAGCCTATTACATAGGACCCCTATAATGTCTCCATTACGACTTGAAGAGTCCAGGGTGGTCAACTTTGTAAAAGAATGGGGATATAGTCTTATAGAATGATGGGACCTATTCAGATGTCCTGTATATAATGGACTTTTGTCACATACAGTAGACCTATAAAACATGTAGTGAATCCTAAAAAAGTTTAATATGGCTTTGTAGATTGTAAGCTCTTTTGGGCAGGGGTCTCTTCACCTCTTGTATTGGTTACTGATTGCTTTATATGTTACTCTGTATGTCCAATGTATGTAACCCACTTATTGTACAGCGCTGCGGGGTATGTTGGCGCTTTATAAATAAATGTTAATAATAATAATAATAATATAAACCTTCAGTATAGCACCCGATTAAATGTGAAACAATATAAACAATACAGTAGACAATATAAAATAGGAATACACTTATGTAACTAATTTTAGAAATGTATATTTTTCTATACACATCAAATTAAAAGACAACTGTCACCTTATTATCATCATTATATTTTTTTTTTTAGTAGTGAGAAGTATTACAGTTGACGCCAAAGGTTTAGTGATACATTTCAACCAATTGTATAAGCTAACTGTAACTACTTACTTGAACTAGTATTGTCAGACTTGCTGCTCTTGGGAGCTGGCCTCTCACACTGCTTCCCTGACCAGTTGGCTGAACATCTAAAAAAGAACCAATTAAATGGGCAAATTAATGGATACCAGCTGTTAACTCACAAAGCTTTTAAAGTAAATAAATTAATAAGATGACACCGAAAGAACCATCAAGTACCATAAAACAAACATGCATGTTGAGGAAAAATGTATTAAACATATCCCTTTGTCACATTGTATTTATATTCTTCTTCAAGATTCGGTGAGCTCAAAGAATTTTGAACTACTAGGGATGAATCATTTGTTATTTTTAGATATATAAGAATAGAATTGTCAGTCTCTGCATCTCAGAGGAGCCAGTTCCCTTCTGTAGATATCATTCAGATTTCTTTCTGAACCCTACACCTGTTGCCATTATCCTTCAGGGAGAGCATGTCACTCTGCTAATGGTTTCTTTGAACAGAGCCAGGTGTTATCAGACTCAGGCTTAGCAGTATATTTCCTCCCTTGATCACCTTATGGATGATCAAAGACAGAATATTCTCACCTACAGGAAGTCTGGTGAAGAGTTTTTGGACCTAGTGTAGGACCTACCTAGTTGAAGGTAGAAGGAGAAGACGTTATATTTCTTTGCCTCCTTGCATAATTTTGAACAAAAACTAAGCTATACAAAGTAAATCAATCTTTGTGAATTATATACACAGACTTTATATATAAAAAGATAATATTTTATGTATAGACGCCCCCTCCCTTAATTAAGGGGATGTAAACTCTTTAACTCTACCATTGTACTCCTCAGTACAATAGGTTTTCCAGACTTCATAAAAAGTGATGAGCGAATCTGTCTCATTTCATTTCGCCAAATAATTCACAAATAGTGATGAGCAAATTTTTTCACCAGCCATGGATTCGTAATCAAATTGTTTCGTGAAACTTCCGGGAAAATTTGCAGGAAAAAAATTCTGCACACTGAATTTTTTTTTTTGTTGCTCATCAAATTGGGTGCGGTCACGTGAAAATGGGTGCGGTCGCAGCAAAAAAAGCATGGGTGACAGAAAAATAGCTGCGGTAAGAAAAAATACATGCGGGTGACACAAAGATAGCCGTAGGTGACAAAAAATCACGAGACAAAAGTGTTTCGCAATTTTTTGCCGTTTCATGAATTTTCTTGCCATTTTGCGAATTTTATTGCAAAACAGGACAGATTCACTCATCATTGTTCACAAATCTTTGAAGAAATTTGTGAAATTATGAAAAATCGAAATGGTGAAATTGTCATGTGTGTCAATTTTTTACACTAGTGACAATTTTTTTCGACGCAGACAACAATTTTTGTTGCATTGCAAATTTTTACACTGTGCCTGTTTCGCAAATTAATCAGCCAAATGGCAAAATGTGGAAATTTGCCGCAATTCCGTGACTCGTCACACTCGTGATTTTTTTTTATGACGCAGACGACAATTTTTGTTGCATTGCAAATTTTTAGGCTGTGCCTGTTTCACAAATGAATCAGCCAAATGGCAAAATGTGGAAATTTGCCTTGATTCAATGCCTGTCAAATGATTTCACCCATCACTATTTATTACAAAAAAGTAAATTGTATAATAAGAAATCTTAGACATCAGTGATTTAACTTTTATCTAACACATAGAGGAAAATGTATCAACATTCATAATTAAGTATTCAAGGTTTATTTTTTGATTAAAAACTTAATAACCTCAAATACATCAAAAATCTCAATTCTGTGCTAATTTTTTTTAAAAAACTTGAATCTTGTGAACTCGATCTCTTAAAAACATGAAAGGAAAAAGAACCAAAACACAGTAAAATCACATTCTATCTTACATTTTTAATGAATAGGCAAAATTCTGAATTAACCTCAAAAAGTCAAATTTGAAAATAACTCGACTTTTGATAATGCAACTCCTATTGAGTTCTACAGAAACGTGCCAGCTCTTAGCTGCTAAATTTAATATTAGAGGTTTTGAGTTTGTCGTGTTTTGTCGAGGTTTTGAGTTTGTCAAGTAACTTGAATTTGGAAATTGTCAAGATCATAGGGTTGATTCACTAAAGACGCAACAATTAACACGCGATTCACTACAGTATTATCGCATGCGTTAATTTGCGCGCAACCGCATGCGGTAATTTTAACGCATGCGTTAATTAGCGCGCAGAAAAGAATACTGACGCATGATTCACAAACACTTAGATGCGCTAAATATCGCATTAGTCTGGGCGAAAATTAACACCTACGTGAGGCAGGCGGTAATTATAGAAAAGTACAGTTAATGAGCTTTTGGCAATAAAATATTTTTGCCGCATATAAATAGTAGCATATAAATAGTAGCCGCATATAAATAGTGCATATAAATAGTAGCCGCATATAAATAGTGCATATACATAGTAGCATATAAATAGTAGCCACATATAAATAGTAGCCACATATAAATAGTGCATATAAAAAGTAGCCACATATATTTATATATGGCTACTATTTATATGCACTATTTATATGTATATATAGTAGTCACATATAAATAGTAGCATATAAATATTTATATGTGGCTACTATTTATATGCTACTATTTATATGCACTATTTATATGTGGCTACCATTTATATGCTACTATTTATATGCTACTATTTATATGCACTATTTATATGTGGCTACCATTTATATGCTACTATTTATATGTGGCTACCATTTATATGCTACTATTTATATGCACTATTTATATGTGGCTACTATTTATATACTACTATTTATGCGCGGCGACTATTAGCGCACATAATAATTGGCGTTAATTAGCGCGCATACGGTAAATGCCGCATGCAATATCGCGCGTAAATTAGCGCAAGTATGCTTATAGTGAATCGTGCGTTAGAGGCGAAAATTTAGACGTGATAAAATTTTTATTGCACGCTATAAATAGCGCACGTTTTAACGTACTTTAGTGAATCAGCCCTCATGTTTCTTACCATGAAAAATTTGAGTCATGGTACAAACTTAAACACAAATATTTGAAGGGTGCCGTGTAAGGGTTTGGTTCTAAAAACAGATGTGTTGTCAATGTCAAGTGGTAATCAATGACTCCATTAATTACAACTTCAACTAAAAATGGGAAAGGTAGTCGTATACAGAGCATATAGCTAAGGGAGAGTTTTATTAAACAGAATTATTTCAAGAACCCACTGATGTTGCTCAGCAGCATTTCCCAGCATGCTTTATCCCCTGATAGATAGTCCAAAACTTCCACTAAGGAACTGGCGCTTTAGGGAAATCGTACAAATAATTATAAACTTTTCAACTCTGTATTTCCTACACATATACAGTATAATGATAGAAAGCTTGAGAGAACTTTGTTTTGACTGGTGATGAGCGAATTTTTTCACCAGGCATGGATTCACAGTGGATTTCCGCATTTCGCCATTAGCAAATTGTTTCGTGAAAATTCGCTGCAGAAAAATTCACCGCAGAAAAATTCGCCTGACAGAATGTTTTTTTCCAGCATGAAATTGGGCGCGGTCGCGTCAAAAAAGGGCACGGTCACATCAAAGAAGGGGCACGGTCGCGTAAAAAAGGGCGCCGCTGCTTAAAAAAAAAGGCGCAGTCGTGTCTAAATAATTGCGGCTGCATCATAAAAGGTTGCATCAAAAAAGACGCGGGCAACAAATACGTTTCGTGAAATTTTTGCCGCTTTGGGAATTTTCTTGCCATTCCGACAATTTTATGGCAAAGCGAAATGGGACAGATTCGCTCATCACTAGTTTTGACATTAAACACCTATTACAGATACAATGGCACAATATATAACATTAATTATGAAGAAAATACATGTTGCACAATTATACAATGTTTTGACCACAAATCCAAATATTATAAAACAAAGCAGCTTATACTATACTGTATTATTGTAATGCTATTGAGGTTTTACTATTGATTTCCATAGTATGATCCAGAATGTGTAGATGAGGTAGGTACAGAATACCATGCATGTCCATCAATACACACATGAAAATAGTTTGGTTAGAATTATAGCACATAACATTTGTGTTAGTAGTTTAGATGTAGGTTAGTTTTATATTTATTGATTGGAAATACTTCATTAATTACTATCTTGAATTAAAATAAGTATAAAAAAAAAATAATGCCTCCAATACATGAACAAAAAGCATGAAATGGTTGTCCATAAACAGGGTTGTTGTCACTGAAAGACCTTCTGTTTTTTTCCAATTTTTCTCTATGAAAACTACTAGCTGGTTCTTTGTGTTTATCAACATTTGGTAAAGTCATGTTTGGGCAAACCCTGCACTATGCACACTAATTTATACCCCACTAACCTCTTCCATATATATTGTCTATTAGGCTCTTGAAGCCTATTAGTGATAATGTGATAATGAAATATAACCCAACAGTAGCAGCTTTCCTGACATTTGGAAATCATCAAAAGATCATTAACGAAGAAGTGTATATAAAGAGAACTGTGACAACATGTGACAACATTTGAAACGTGATGAAGACCAACCATTCCTGCAATTTTTCCAGCTGATGTTAATGGCAGAAATCCCATCTTGTCTGAATACTTATTCAGGTTTAGACTGGGATCTTCTAATAGTGATTGACTTGTTTTTATCTACTCATCCACCATTGTGACCACTACTACTTACATCCACCAATGACATGGTATAATGAACGCACGATACAGTGAAATCTCAATTTTGAATACCCCGATTTTAAGTGTTCCTGATTTTACACCATTTTTTTGTGGTCCCACCAATGCATAATGCATTTCTCTTATTTTTCATTTTTCCGGATTTTACACCATTTTTCTGGTCCCTTGAGAAACATAAAATGGGGATTCTACTGTACCTTTGTAAATTGCTTGAAAGGTCTTTCCCCATAATTATAAGCATTGGCATTCTCTTACACACACCCCACTTGATAATTCAGAAAGGTAGCATGTAGGAGGAGCCACAAGATCACAAGAGAGCACTAGATTTAAGGTATTGTCATGGGTATATGTATATGCAAAGAATAGGGTTATTTTGGTGGTTCTCAATTACAAAGAATGGGTGGAGGGTTGTGTGCCAACACAATCGAGAAAGTAATTATTCCTTGCTTTGAACTGTGAGTTATGTGTGCATAACTCACAGTGTGCAACTGCTTCTTGTGCATAACTCACAGTTCAAAGCAAGGAATAATTACTTTCTTGATTGTGTTGCCACACAACCCTCCACCCATTCTTTGAAATGAGAACCACCATATTCATATGCTCTGCTCCTTAAGGTGCCCATACATGCGCCAATATTATGGTTGATATTTGGTGCATGTATGGTGGTTAGATGAGGCGACCAATATCAGGAAAAGCCTTGGATATCAGTCATTTTGTTGATCGGACAGGGTGGAAAATTTTGATTGGGTGCCTTTGACTGGCGCCAGAACATCAGCAGTCGGTTAATGCTGAGTCATCACATAGGAGTAGAATTCTATTGTTTCCACCTGCATATCTGACGATTCAGCTCTTGACATTAGTGGAGTGGACAAACCATATTTCCTGAAGGAAATACATGCTTTTTAGAATACCTTACTAAAAGCATGTGTCTCTCTCTATATATATTATAATTAGAAGTAATATTGCTAGCTGGAAGACCACATAAATAAAGTACAACACTTTTTTTTGCACTGTCAGCCTTATATAACATTGCTGTGAACATACAAACAATAATTGTATGCTTGACTTCAGCTGGTACAAAAAAAGTACATATCTACTCATAGCTTTATAATAAAAACATACATTCTCTCTCTCTCTCTCTATCTATCTATCTATCTATCTATCTATCTATCTATCTATATATATATATATCGGAACTCACCAGTCCAAAAACAATGGGCAGGTGCTAACCCTCAAAACACATCCAGTCCATAGAAAGCACTCACGGCATGAACAACTCCAAAGCAAGTCCTTTATTCAGACATAATATCTACTCGTTTTGGGCCTGATGATGATCCCATGGGGACTGTCTGAATAAAGGACTTGCTTTGGAGATGTTCATGCCCTGAGTGCTTTCTATGGACTGGATATATATATATATATATATATATATATGGAGGTATTTTCTTTGAAACAAACTGGATTTGTGCAGAACCAATGTTCCCTTTGGTGATAAACTACTTTTTTTTTAAAATTCTTAATAAACCATTTTCAGGAACTCTATTAGGTAATTTAAAATGTTCTATTTAATGATAATTCATAGAGGGCAAATTATTGTATATGAAAGTAACAAAAAAGCAAAATAGAGTTTGCACTACAACCATCAACTATTATTGCTTCCTAGTCACGGTTTTACCAAGAAAAAAGATCTATGTCTAATCTATGCCAATTATGCATTAATATCAATAGTGACCATGTATGCCCATATATGGTCCACCAGTTTTTCTTCATTCCTGTTTGACCCTTAATTTATCTTTCGGCACCTCAAGAGGCACTGTCTTCAAACCATATTGATATCTCATCAAATCCAGACAAATGATCTGACCAGTGCCACTTGATGCTTCTTCTACCTGGTTCTTCTCTCCCCTTTACTATTTCTACTGATGGCATGATCACGAACCCTGTCAACCCGTACGTTGTCTGGTGGTAGACTTTGACTCCTTCCTCTCCTTCTCTGATCATATTAACACAGTCAATATCTGTTAGTTCTTTCTACATAGTATTGCAAAAATATAGCTCTCTATAGCCCTCTTCCTATCCCATGTATTCTACTGTAACCTGCTACTTACTGGCCTCCCAAATGCCCCCCTCTCCCCACTAAAGTTTGCCTTAACTATACTGCTTTTTCCCACCTTAGACCTTTCTGCTCCTTACAATTGGAATGCTATCCCTGAATTCCTCTGGAGAGAATCTTAACTCGGTCTCTTCAAACATACATTCAAAGACTACCTCTTGAAGCACATGCATACAAAACGGGCTTTTGGACTTAAGACGCAGATACAACCACTGTTTACTGCAGCACTTAATATCCCCCTATTTGTGTCTGTGAGCTACCTATATAATTACATTCATATAATTCTTTATGGCTAATGGCAATTCTTAAATTACCGTGACTTTCTAAGAATAGGTAGTAGGTCTAAATTTGCTTTTATATAAATCTACATATAAATACTACAAATACACTGTTGCAATTTTTAAACTGTCATATTTCATGTCTGAGTCCCTTTGCCATAAAAGTAGCCATTTTCTATGTTCAGGGCAAGGTGGAAAGTGCAAAATATGGGTGTAGTATTCCATGTTTTTTGCACTTTGTGCCATGCCTTGCATAAAGAAAAATGGTCAGTGGCCGATAATTGACTGATGAATTTAGAACTGCCTCTGTTCTGCACCACTGTTTTCATAAAGGGAGGGGCAAGGGATGAAATCTAGATGTCCCCTATCCATCCGCTATCCATGCCGCCAATCCCTGGATACAATGCTTCTTAAATTTTGAAAAATGTGTGTTTATTTGTGCCCCTTAGTGCTTTCATTTTGTCCAGGGTGTCTGTAAATGACCTCCCTAAGTGTTGTTGGTCCCAACACCATTTTCTTCTATCTTTGGACAAAATATACTTGTTTATATAACTTTGCAGTGGGACCAACTCTAATGGGTTACCCTTATAACAATGCAGAATGTATGTCTTGGTTTTTCCTTTATACTGATTAAGAGTTAGAAGTATACAACAATTGTTGGGATGTTCATGGGTTAAAACATCAATGGATGATGGACAAAAGTGATATCAATGTGCAGTGTCAGGTGGAAGGTTAAACCTACTTGCATTGGGGTTCATTAAACGCAGTTATAGTGCAAAGTCCCTCATTCTGACAGTAGTAATCACAAGGGTTGACTTTCTGGTCACAGCGCTGACTTTTAAACCCCAAAGAGCATCTGCAGAATTTCAGTAAAATACAACTGCAATGAATGATCTGCCCCAGTTTGTGTGATTGTATTGCAGCAAAACGATGACATTTTGTAATATAGTAATTCGGAATATACCACTAGTTAGGGCTAGTCCTCTTCTAAATTAACTTTTGGTATGCTGTAGACATTTATATTCTAAGACTATTCGCAATTGGTCTTCATTTTTTATTTATTGTGGTTTCTTAAATATTGACATTGTTGTTCTGCAACTCTCGGCATAGAATTTCAACTGCTATCTGGTTGGAAAGGTTTCATTCCATCAGTATAAAACTCAGAATGGAATAACAATAGGATCCGGCCAGGAAACAATGATAAGCTATTGAAAATAAGTATAACTAGAAAATGTAATCCTAATTTTTCTGTTGTTGGGGTCAGTGACCACCAACAGCCAGAGGCAGAATAGTAACGGCAATAATTTAGAAACCATACACAATAAATAATGAAGACAATTGAAAAGTTGCTTGGAATGATCCCATCTATAACATACTAAAAGTTTACAAAAAGTTAGACATCTTCTTTAAACACAAATCTGTACACAAAATAACACAATGATAGTTCAAGATTGCCATATTAGAAAAACAGACAGGGAATTTCCCCTAAAAAGTGACACATTAACGTGGCTGTGGAAGCATTTTGTCTTTTTGATTCTAAAACGCCAATTTTCCCTTTTGAGCAGAGGTACAATGACAGGGGTTCAAACTCAGAAGCTGCTGCAGGGCCCACTGGGGTCCTGATTTATATGGTGTGTATTATTATATTTTGGTGATCATCAACCTGATACCCTACCCTGATACCCTACAACAATTTTACTGTGGAACCCATCAACTTGCAGCTACATCATTGCCTTTGAGCCTGGCATTCAACTGGATATCTTACTACTAAAAACAGAAATTTGAATGAAAGATTGGGGGTAAAAATAAGAAAAGCATAATATGAACAGATTTATGCAATCAAGTAAATAAAATATATACAAACTCGATTCCTGCATTTTTATAATTAGTTCCAGCGTGAAGTCTCGTGTTCTAATTATTTAAAATCTAGTTTATTGTTTTGTACAGTGGGTCAGATTTCATGCACAGCCAGATAAAACTATTCCTCCCTAGTACTGATGAGCCAATTTTTGGATTCCCAGCAAATTTCTGCATTTTGCCATTGGCAAATAGGGATGTAGCGAACCTCAAAAAAACGCGTTCACGAACTTATGCCAAAAAGCGTGAATATTCGCGAACTTTGCAAACCCCATAGACTTCAATGGGAAGGCGAACTTTAAAACCTAGAAAAGCCATTTCTGGCCAGAAAACTGATTTTAAAGTTGTTTAAAGGGTGCCACGACCTGGGCAGGGGCATGCAGGAGGGGGATCAAGGGCAAAAATGTCTCTGAAAAATACTTTGTTGACGCAGCGTTGCGTAAAAACGGGCAGACCTAGCGGAAATACGCAGCGTTTTTTGCTATTTCGCACTATTAGCACCATGGAAACGGGATTTGCTTACACCAGTACTAGGCTGAAAAACGCCATGTGTGGTTGTGTGTCGTTTTTAGGCCGAGAAAAAACGCAGAGAAAAAACGCAGCGGAAAAAAAAACGCGGCGAACCCAAATTGCGAACATACGCGGAAAGTTCGCGAACTTCCGAACTTGCGAACACCCGATGTTCACGCGAATGAATTTGCAGGCAAACATTTCGCTACATCTCTATTGCCAAATTGTTTTGTGAAACTTCCCTGGAAATTTGCTGCAAAACAATTCGTTTTTGTGTTTTTGTGTCAAATTGGGCGGGGTCGCGGCAAAAAAAAGCGTGACAAAAAAGACACGTGACAAACGTGTTTCGCGGATTTTCCGCCATTTGGAGAATTTTCCTGTTTCTCCAATTTTTGAGTGAAGCGAAATGGAACAGATTTGCTCATCACTACTCCCTAGTGATTAATTCTCAGAATATCATTTTATAATAAATTTAATCTAGTGGTGGGAAACACTAAATTTGTCATGATTTTTTGAGACAAAAAAACAAAGGCAACAAAGTCCTACCATGTCGGTAACCATGTCACCCCCTTAAAAAAATCTAATACATTATCAGCCCATTTTATTTATCTCTGAAATAAACTTAATGACATTACACAAGCAGCATGATAAAATATAGTTACACAGCATCTGGGACTCACTGAATGCTGGATAGGACTTTTTCAATTGTCAATATATGACCCAAAGACTTTGTTTTGACATCAAATATTAAATATTAATATCTAAAGGTGGTAGAATTTAACAATTTAACTAATTTAAATTGGTATACAAAATTGAAAAAAACATGATAATAGAAAAAAATAGATTTAGGTAATGGGCTCACAAACTATGTATTTAATTTTGAAATCTGCTCATTTACTCATTGTGATTAGTGATGAGCGAATCTGTTTCTCTTCGCCGTTTTGCTTTGCCGAAAAATTCACCCCGCGACTAGTGAGGGGCGAAATGTTTCGGCAGGCATGGATTTGCGGCGAATTTTCGCGTTTGGCGGATTGTTTAGCGAAACGGATGAAAAAATTAGCCGCAGAAAAATTAGCCGCACGTCCAAAAATTGTTGCCGGAGTCAAAAAAGAATAGTCGCGGGCGTCATAAGAATAGCCGTGGGCGACGAAATAATAGCCACGGGCGACAAAAGAATAGCCGCGCAACGAAATAATAGCCGCGGGCAATTAAATAATAGCTGCGCGACAAAATAATAGCCGCGGGCACCGAAATAATAGCCGCAGGCGACGAAACAATAGCCGCGGGTGACGAAACAATAGCCGCAATTTTTTTGTCGCACGGCATTTTCGGCATTTCGCAAATTTTTCGGCGAAACGGAACAGATTCGCTCATCACTACCTGCGACTATTCTTTTGAAGCCTGCAATTATTTTTGGAATTTTTGGCTGATTTTTCCGCGGCAAATTTTTTCATCCATTTGGCGAAACAATCCGCCAATGGCAAAACACGGAAATTTGCAGCAAATCCATGCCTGGCGAAACATTTCGCCCATCACTAATTGGGATTCTAGAAACCTACCAGTAGTGATATCTATTTGAGAAATCCAATATTTAACCTTAAGGATTCCTTCAAACGAGAGAAAATGCAGTTATTTGTTAGGATGTACATTGGCCCAGAGCTACTCACATGCAGGCAGGTATGTTGGTCTCTGGGTCCAGTTGACACGTCCCACCATTATAGCAGTAGCCGTCGCACAGTTGACAGCTAGAGGCAATCTTCCCATTGCTGCAACTGTTTTGAGAAAGAAAATAAGATGTAATTGTTCTCCGGCCCCTTAATTCTGAAGCTGATCTAAGCTTCCCAAGTAAATATTTTAATCTGATCACATGTAAAGAAGCGACTGGCTGTGAAAACACTATCTCCGTGACAGGTCGGCCTTGGGCAATCATTTTATAAGCAGCATGACAGCCAGCATATTTCTCTCTTTCTCTCAGGCTACAATATTTGCAAACTGTTAGTTCAGATAAACAAGCAATGTTAATATTTACGTATGTTGTACAAATATCTACCATAGATTCCCAAGAGACAATCCATCACTGTACACAGCTCCTCTCTGCTTTGTATGCACGCTGTGCCCAACCAAACTAACATGCAAAGAAATTGATTTGGAGATTTCATCTCTTCCTCTGCTGTAATTTACAAAAGTAAATCCATTTTTTTTCCTGTCAAAATGTCCTTATGTCAAATCAGCTTATTAACTTGGATTTATAAATGGGAAAGGATAGCTGTTTAGCCTATCACTCGTGTAAAATACATTTGTTTTTAATTTGCCACAAAAAAGACATATCCAAATCTAGGGGCTGATTTACTAATCCACGAACGGTCCGAAGACGCCCGAATGCGTTTTTTTCATAATGATCGGTATTTTGCGATTTTCTCGTAAATTGTCGTGACTTTTTCGTAGCCATTACAACTGTTTCGCAAAATGTCGCGACTTTTTCGCAGCGTTACAGCTTACGCGAATTGTCGCGACTTTTTTGTAGCCTTCGCGCCGAGTACGAAAGTTTCGGATTCATTCAAGCTTCAGTATCGTGACTTTTCTTGGGCCAGGTTGGAGCTGCAGAGTGCCATTGAGCCCTATGGGAGACTTTCCTTGGGCCATTTTGGAGCTGCAGAGTGCCATTGAGCCAGAGCCTTGGACGGAGCTGCAGAGTGCCATTGAGCCCGCCAGGAGCTGCAGAGTGCCATTGAGCCTATGGGAGACTTTCCTTTTGGGCCGGGTTGGAGCTGCAGAGTGCCATTGAGCCCTATGGGAGACTTTCCTTGGGCCGGGTTGGAGCTGCAGAGTGCCATTGAGCCCTATGGGAGACTTTCCTTGGGCCGGGTTGGAGCTGCAGAGTGCCATTGAGCCCTATGGGAGACTTTCCTTGGGCCGGGTTGGAGCTGCAGAGTGCCATTGAGCCCTATGGGAGACTTTCCCGGTTGGAGCTGCAGAGTGCCATTGAGCCCACTTTCCTTGGGCCGGGTTGGAGCTGCAGAGTGCCATTGAGCCCTATGGGAGACTTTCCTTGGGCCGGGTTGGAGCTGCAGAGTGCCATTGAGCCCTATTTGCCCGGGTTGGAGCTGCAGAGTGCCATTGAGCCCTATGGGAGACTTTCCTTGGGCCGGGTTTGCAGCTGCAGAGTGCCATTGAGCCCTATGGGAGAGTCCCCTGGAGCTGCAGAGTGCCATTGAGCCCTATGGGAGACTTTCCTTGGGCCGGGTTGGAGCTGCAGAGTGCCATTGAGCCCTATGGGAGACTTTCCTTGGGCCGGGTTGGAGCTGCAGAGTGCCATTGAGCCCTATGGGAGACTTTCCTTGGGCCGGGTTGGAGCTGCAGAGTGCCATTGAGCCCTATGGGAGACTTTCCTTGGCCGGGTTGGAGCTGCAGAGTGCCATTGAGCCCTATGGGAGACTTTCCTTGGGCCGGGTTGGAGCTGCAGAGTGCCATTGAGCCCTATGGGAGAGCCTTTCCTTGACAGCCCTTTGCCGAGCCCTATGGGAGACTTTCCTTGGGTTGGAGCAGAGTGCCATTGAGCCTTAGCTTTCCTTGGGCCGGGTTGGAGCTGCAGAGTGCCATTGAGTCCTATGGGAGACTTTCCTTGGGCCGGGTTGGAGCTGCAGAGTGCCATTGAGCCCTATGGGAGGCTTCCAAAATCATGCACTGACGGTACAAAGTCAGAAAGGTTTTCCCGCCGTTTAGGATCGTTCAGATACGAAAATTTTGTGACTTTCGCAAATTATCGTTTCAATACGAAAATTTCGGATTGTAAGTACGAAATTTTCATATTCAAATGAACGGAAATTTTGTGACTTTTCCAAACATCAGAAATCGTGATTTGTGATTCTAATTCATACTGAATCTGAATTCTGAATCTGGCCCTTAGAGTACACATTTGAAATTCATAAATGGGCTTCCATGAGTATTAAAAGTGGAGAACAGAGCATGTTAATAAAGGCATGAACCTTGATTGCTGTTAGGAAGAGCTGGGAAAGTAAAGGGGTTTGGTCAGTAATAGATAAGGCAACATTAAGGGGAAATAAACATTGGAGGATGACACAAGAGGGTATATGGATAGTAAGAATAGAAACTAGACTTTTCTGGTAGTGAGGAACATCCAACACCCCACCCACCATCTCGGTGTCAGAATCTCCTGCTGGGTGGGGTTTCAGTAAGGGGCATTATATTTGTTTTGTCACAACTAGAAAGGGGTGATGGGCCTATGCTCCTGTTTTTAGCACATGTGTGCCAAAGTTGATGATGGTCTCCTTGACAAGGGCCCCAGGATGGAGGGATACTGTTTGCCTGCACCCAGTTGCCAACCTATTGTTCTTGCAAGAGGTGGCTGGTTTGGCAGGAAGCCCAGCTTGAGGTGGGCAAGCGTTTCATGTAAGGGTGTATAGTTATGTAATGTTTAATAGCAATTTTGTTAATAAAACCTAAGGTTCCTAAGGCTGTAAACCTGATGATAAACAGTCAAGCAGCAGAAGATTGTGGTAAGTGACACTAATCACCAGGTTACTTTCTACACTAGAAATGCTACCATTTGCAGAAGGTACCAAATAGTACTATTAATTATGAATGCATCTGTTCTTGATGATTGGAATTGCCATTTACTATGTTATATATATTATTAGTTACATTTCTTTTAGACGATGAACTGCTAACCTCCACTATCAATGTGGAAAATAACAATTTTCCTAGCTATCTTTCGTTTCTAATAAAATGCCCTGTGTGTACAGAGCGCTTTGGGACAAATTGGAACTCTTGAGATTGGCAGTGTTTGTCTACTTTTAGAGAAAAACAGAAATAAAAAAACGTCCTTATTTTTGCTTTTTCTTGCCTTTGGGCATAACGTTGGGGGGTAGAATATAGATCCGTTGTTCCTGTTTTAGGTGGAACACAAGAAAACCCAACTGTCTTTCCAGTCTAAATATAAATAATGGATTACTCCTATATTGTTCAAAATCACTTCTTATCAATTATTCCTCTCCCTTCCAATCCCCATAAAACCAGAACAGTTCAAGTGAGGGCATAGCCTATGAGGCTACGGCTATCTTATAATTGATCCCTGTCTGAATTCTCATTATTTACTTTAGGTCTGTCTCATCAATCACATTGTATAATTTTTTAAGTCCCACATGCCCTCTTTCAGACCCAGTTAAAAGGTAGCTCCACAACTACAGCTATAATTCGATAGTTCACTATGTGCGTTCTTGAGGTTAATCTTGAGCTCCTAATAACAGTTCAGAAAAGGTGAACCAAGAGTGTTTCTAAGGCATTATAAGTTCAACAAATATCAACTGTGCCGTATCTATTTTCTATTAATGAATTCTATGGATCCAGTTCATTATACACTTTCCAGCATTTGTAATTGGGGAAAGGGGGAATACTAAGCTTAACTGATGGTATATGAAGAACTTTCTAAAGAATATTGTTTTATAGCTGCTTCCAGGTTGAGAAGTTGCCTTGAACATGTTTATCATAGAGTCAGAGAAATAGGAATAATTAGATCCTCAGTGAACCGGGAGTTCTGGGGCCTCTTAAGTCGATAGCTGATGGCTCAAATAGATAATGGCACAAAGAACAAGGTCAGATCAAAACCAGCACCTTGTTAGCTTAGGATATTAGTACAGAAGAACAGGAACAGCACCTCTTGTCTTTGTAGATTAAAATGCCTTTATTGCAAAGTTTTTGGGGCAAACAACAACAGCAGCAACGTTTCAGGTCACATAAGACCTTTTATCAAGCTTATGTGACCTGAAACATTGCTGCTGTTGTTGTTTGCCCCAAAAACTTTGCAATAAAGGTATTTTAATCTACAAAGACAAGAGGTTCTGTTCCTGTTCTTCTGTACCTTGATATGCCGATGGAAAGTGGCCATTGGGGAACCTGCACTACTTCTAACTAATCACAAGGCTTGGTGCTGACTACTACTCTCCAAAGCTTAGGATATTAGAACAAAGATGAGCCAACAGAGTAAAAAAAAAGTGCTGATAAGGAGCCACCAAAATACTATCAACCTAGTTTACAAAAATGGGGCAAGTAACGTGCAAAAAATAGATGCAAAGTGGCCTCTTTGTGGCAGTTTGCCCCTTTCTCTATATGTAGTTAAGTGAGATAAAGCTCTTTGTGCTCCTTGAATGGAGTGGAAAGAGTTGAAAGGCATTATGGAACCATGTACTTTATGGATACTTATTTATCAGTTTTTGAGTTTGTGAATTCAAATTTGTTTTTCTAAATCAAATAAATTTGCATTATTTATTAACGTGGTAAAGTCGTGCAATTAAAAAACGTAAAGACCTTGAATTTTCAAGTTTACAAACTCCAATAAAACTCAAAAATTGAATATCTCAAATTAAAAATGGCTTGACTTTGCCTAGGACAACTCCTATAGAAACTCGCAAGCTTTTTACATTTGAGTTTTCAGGGGGTTTTTGCACTTAAATACCAGGGATTCAAGTTTTTGAACCATAATTCGTAAAAAAATATCAAACTTGAATATTAATAAATCTATCCCTTATTGTAGTCCTGAAGTTTAGGGGTCTAGGGCTTTGTGGCTTTTTGATTTAGTCAAATGACTGTCTTTATTATTCCACCTTTTACCAGAAATATATGGAAAAATCAAGTTATTGTGAAACAGGAGTGTCATAATTATTTTTGTTTTCAGTTAAAAAAAAGCCAAAAACTCCAGGAGAATGGTTCCTGTACATCTGCACAATGTAGAATTGCCTTTCGGGCTCCGCTTTATACAAATGTTTCATTTCTCCAGCGTACCTCCTGAGCTGCCGTCTAAGCGTTCCTTTGTAACAAGGCACCTATTACCTCCAGGTTTATCAACATATCTGCTGAAGCCATTACAGTTACTACTCCAGCTGAGACATGATCCTCTATAATACCGCCAAACTGCTTTAATAAACGAAATTGTTATTACTTGAGAAACAGGTCTAACTGTTTTTCTTCCAGGCAGAAAAAAATATTAGAGTGAAAACAAAACATAGCAAGGCTTGACACCAGAGGATAAAACAAGCCTATAATGGTAAGCTACATCAGATATTAACTCTGTTCATCTTCCTAACACTATACTCAACCTGAAAGAATTAAAATGTGTTTTTAAAATGCTACTGCATGTGAATTACACTCTTTTGGACTTTTAGCGCATTATAATCCAACAAAACCCCAAATAGAACTTTTTGGAAGCACGTCCCTCCATTACAGTGGTTCACAAAGTGCAAGGAGTTCCCAAATGCTTGAATTTATAGAAATATAAAATAAGTCACATACAGGTATGGGATCCCTTATCCAGAAACCCATTATCCAGACAGGTCCGAATTACGGAAAGCCCGTCTCCCATAGACTCCAATCAAATAATTCAGAATTTGAAAACTACTTTCCTTTTTTTCTGTAATAATAAAACAGTACCTGTACTTGATCCCAACTAAGATATAATTACCCCTTATTGGGGGCAGAACAGCCCTATTGGGTTTATTTCATGGTTAAATGATTCCCTTTTCTCTGTAATAATAAAACAGTACCTGTACTTGATCCCAACTAAGATATAATTACCCCTTATTGGGGGCAGAACAGCCCTATTGGGTTTATTTCATGGTTAAATGATTCCCTTTTCTCTGTAATAATAAAACAGTACCTGTACTTGATCCCAACTAAGATATAATTACCCCTTATTGGGGGCAGAACAGCCCTATTGGGTTTATTTAATGGTTAAATGATTCCCTTTTCTCTGTAATAATAAAACAGTACCTGTACTTGATCCCAACTAAGATATAATTACCCCTTATTGGGGCAGAACAGCCCTATTGGGTTTATTTCATGGTTAAATGATTCCCTTTTCTCTGTAATAATAAAACAGTACCTGTACTTGATCCCAACTAAGATATAATTACCCCTTATTGGGGCAGAACAGCCCTATTGGGTTTATTTAATGGTTAAATGATTCCCTTTTCTCTGTAATAATAAAACAGTACCTGTACTTGATCCCAACTAAGATATAATTACCCCTTATTGGGGGCAGAACAGCCCTATTGGGTTTATTTAATGTTTAAATGATTCCCCTTTCTCTGTAATAATAAAACAGTACCTTGTAATTGATTCTAACTAAGATGTAAATTATCCTTATTGGATACAAAACAATCCTTTTGGGGTTAATTAATGTTTTATTGATTTTTTTAGTAGACTTAAGGTATGAAGATCCAAATTACGGAAAGACTCCTTATCCCGAATACCCTTGATCCCAAGCATTCTGGATAACAGGTCCTATACCTGTATAAAGAAAATTATAGATGGTTTGATAATACTCCAAGGTGTACTTACTTGCAGTTAACATCATGACTGTTCTTGTCGATGATGCAGAGACCCCCGTGGCATCTCAGACATTTATCCACTTCACATTTTGTCCCTTCGTACCTTATAGGGCAGACGCATTCAACACTTCCGTCGTCCGCAATGGTGCAAGACTCAGAGTTTACACAATAATGGTGGCACACATCTAGAGTAGGAATCAGCAGACAGGATAATTAGCTCATTACTACGTACACTATGACGGAAAAGCCTCAATGGTGGGTAAGTGTCAATCAACTCACTGACTTACTGCTGGTATATAGGAAACCCAATAATTTTATGTTTTATATATTTTGTTGTTATTGTGAAACGAAATTAGTCTTTGGTGCAGATTTTTTTTTCAGCAAAGGTTTTCCAAACTGAGAGATTCAACCTGCTTGGGATGGTCCAAAGCCATACACTGGAGGCTAGACTAAACAAGGATTGAACCAGAGATACCTAGAACATTGTTTTACATTATAACATTTTTCTTCTATTTTTTTTAGTTCAGTAGGCTGGTTACAAAAACATTATATGCCTAATGTGCAATTATCGGGTGGATTTCTATTGTTTGCACTGGGAGGCTGGCAGCCTCCACTGCCTTCCTACCTCCTTCAGCAGGATCATGGGATTATGCATCCTTTGTTCCTACACCTGGAGCACAGGGGAACAAAGCATGCAGTAGACTTAAATAACTGCCCAAAAAAAAGTATCATAGCAAATGTTTTTGCAATTTCGCAAATTTTTTCACCGTTTCACAAATTTTCCGGCGAAACAAAATGGGACAGATTCACTCATCACTAGTTTTAATTAAGAAATATCTACGGTATGCTTTGTTATTTCTGTCAATAATCAGAAAACGAAGCCAGTTTCGCAATAGCACTTCCTGTCACTTCACAGAACTTCCTGTCACTTCACAGAACTTCCTGTCCCACAGAACTTCCTGTCCAACAGAACTTCAAAAGGCTCTGAAAAAGCTAATTTCCAGTCCACTGAGAATCCCCTGATAATATGCTGCTCAAAGGCTGCTGCTTAGACTTGTTTAAAAGAAGATAGCTCTGAACACATTGACTTGGTTCCAAAGGATGGGGGAGGATAAGTTAGCCAATCAAATTCATGATTTATAATGGCAAAAAATGGAAAAATATAGATTTTAAAAAATGAAACCAATAGGCAGATTGTAATTTCAACACAGGTCCCGTTCATAGAACTCATTTTTAGCAAAGCTGTTTATAGGTGTATACTTACGAAATTGACATCGATCTCCTGTATATTCATTAAGGCAGTGACAGTAAGGTTGGTTGCCAGCAGACACACTGCATGTACCACCATTCTGGCAGAAATTTTCACAGACTTTTCGGCCACAATTTGGTCCTGTAAAACCAACTGCACAGGTGCATGTTGGTCTTCCTGCGATAAATATAAAGTTCATAATAAATTACCAGTTTGTTTTTAAAAATACATTTATTTACTGAATATCATTTAGGTTAAAAATTGCATACTAGGGGGCACATTTACGAATCCACGAACGGACCGAAAGCATCTGAATGCGTATTTTTTTGTAATGATCGGTATTTTTGCGACTTTTACGTCGCCGTTGCGATGTTTTTGTATTTTGCGTGACTTTTTCATTGCCGTGACAACTTTATCGTATATTTTCCATGACTTTTTCGTCGCCGTCGCGAAAAAATCAGATTGGTTTTTCTACCATTTACAATTGCTCAATACGAAAAAATCTCAACGGCGACGAAAATCTGCGCAAAATACGATAAAGTCATGAAGGCGCCGAAAAAGTCGCAAAATTTTTGTTTCCAATCCGATTTTTTCCCATTCGGGATTCGGATTCGTGGATTAGTAAATGTGCCCCTAGGTGTATTAGTTTTTAAGGGTGTTTGACCTTTTTTTTTTTTACCATATTTACTTACTTCTCTCTTGTACATCTCTAGATCTATAAAAGGATGGCTAACTTTTCACCAAATTTTCTTCTCTCTTTTACACCTCTAGATCTATAAAAGGATGGCTAACTTTTCACCATATTTACTTACTTCTCTCTTGTACATCTCTAGATCTATAAAAGGATGGCTTACTTTTCACCATATTTACTTACTTCTCTCTTGTACATCTCTAGATCTATAAAAGAATGGCTAACTTTTCACCATATTTACTTACTTCTCTCTTGTACATATCTAGATCTATAAAAGGATGGCTAACTTTTCACCATATTTACTTACTTCTCTCTTGTACATATCTAGATCTATAAAAGGATGGCTAACTTTTCACCATATTTACTTACTTCTCTCTTGTACATCTCTAGATCTATAAAAGGATGGCTAACTTTTCACCATATTTACTTCTCTCTTGTACATCTCTAGATCTATAAAAGGATGGCTAACTTTTCACCAAATTTACTTCTCCCTTGTACATATCTAGATCTATAAAAGGATGGCTAACTTTTCACCAAATTTACTTCTCCCTTGTACATATCTAGATCTATAAAAGGATGGATAACTTTTCACCATATTTACTTACTTCTCTCTTGTACATATCTAGATCTATAAAAGGATGGCTAACTTTTCACCAAATTTACTTCTCCCTTGTACATATCTAGATCTATAAAAGGATGGCTAACTTTTCACCAAATTTACTTCTCCCTTGTACATCTCTAGATCTATAAAAGGATGGCTAACTTTTCACCAAATTTACTTCTCCCTTGTACATATCTAGATCTATAAAAGGATGGCTAACTTTTCACCAAATTTACTTCTCCCTTGTACATCTCTAGATCTATAAAAGGATGGCTAACTTTTCACCAAATTTACTTCTCCCTTGTACATATCTAGATCTATAAAAGGATGGCTAACTTTTCACCAAATTTACTTCTCCCTTGTACATATCTAGATCTATAAAAGGATGGATAACTTTTCACCATATTTACTTACTTCTCTCTTGTACATATCTAGATCTATAAAAGGATGGCTAACTTTTCACCAAATTTACTTCTCCCTTGTACATATCTAGATCTATAAAAGGATGGCTAACTTTTCACCAAATTTACTTCTCCCTTGTACATCTCTAGATCTATAAAAGGATGGCTAACTTTTCACCAAATTTACTTCTCCCTTGTACATATCTAGATCTATAAAAGGATGGCTAACTTTTCACCATATTTACTTCTCCCTTGTACATATCTAGATCTATAAAAGGATGGATAACTTTTCACCAAATTTACTTCTCCCTTGTACATCTCTAGATCTATAAAAGGATGGCTAACTTTTCCGATAACTGAAACTATGGGGCTGATTTACTAACCCACGAATCCGACCCAAATTGGAAAAGTTCCGACTTGAAAACGAACATTTTGCGACTTTTTCGTATGTTTTGCGATTTTTTCGGATTCTGTACGAATTTTTCGTTACCAATACGATTTTTGCGTAAAAACGCGAGTTTTTCGTATCCATTACGAAAGTTGCGTAAAAAGTTGCGCATTTTGCGTAGCGTTAAAACTTACGCGAAAAATGCGCAACTTTTCGCGTAAGTTTTAACGCTACGCAAAATGCGCAACTTTTTACGCAACTTTCGTAATGGATAGGAAAACTCACGTTTTTACGCAAAAATCGTATTGGATCCGAAAAATTCGTAAAGAATCCGAAAAAATCGCAAAACATACGAAAAAATCGCAAAGTACCGATCATTACGAAAAAAACGCAATCGGACTCCATTCGACCCGTTCGTGGGTAAGTAAATCAGCCCCTTTGTTTTATGTTAATAAGAGTTCTGCCTACTGTTAAGTCTAAAAACATGGTCTTTAAGCCAAAATGTCTGAAAAAGTATTCCTTAATTATACTTGGGGGATGAGCAGATGTCCCTTCCCCTTCCTTGAAGGATCCTCTTTTGCTTCTTAACTTTGAAATTGAATTTTTGATGCTGGGTTTTTGTGTGAAAATTTGTTGCGAAATTCGAGTTTTCTGCAACTTTTTTCCATGCAGACTTTTTCAGTTCAGGACATTTTAGTAAACATGGAAAACGAGTTTATTCGAATTTTAAAATAATAAAAAATGAGAAATGTTAGAGTTTTAGCAATTCTGCCTCTAATAGTGAAATATGTTTCCAGTCTAAATTCCGATGCTCGATTTTTATCTTGTGCATATTTTCGTTATCTGGGTCACCGGCTATCCAACTAACTGTAAAAATATAATAGAAGCCAATTGCGCTGGTTGGAATACAAGTGACAGGCAATTTCATGCCATAACGTTTCCTCGGCTTGGTACTGGAATAGGACATGGAATGCCTTACTTTTTATGCCGTTGATTTTATTCAATGTGACATTAAAAAGTCTTTCCCGTATGCAGCTTTTATATTTAAATCTTACGTTTTTACAAAATCCCCATCTTTCCATCCTTTTCTTAAATAGTTCTAACTCCATTTCTCATACAGGTATTGGATCCCTTATCCGGAAACCCGTTATCCAGAAAGCTCCGAATTACGGAAAGCCCATCTCCCATAGACTCCATTTTAATCAAGTAATTCAGAATTTTAAAACTGATTTCCTTTTTCTCTGTAATAATAAAACAGTACCTGTACTTGATCCCAACTAAGATATAATTACCCCTTATTGGGGGCAGAACAGCCCTATTGGGTTTATTTAATGGTTAAATGATTCCCTTTTCTCTGTAATAATAAAACAGTACCTGTACTTGATCCCAACTAAGATATAATTACCCCTTATTAGGGGCAGAACAGCCCTATTGGGTTTATTTAATGGTTAAATGATTCCCTTTTCTCTGTAATAATAAAACAGTACCTGTACTTGATCCCAACTAAGATATAATTAATCCTTATTGGATGCAAAACAATCCTATTGGGTTTGATTAACGTTTTATTGATTTTTTAGTAGACTTAAGGTATGGAGATCCAAATTATGGAAAGACCCCTTATCCGGAATACCCTTGGTCCCAAGCATTCTGGATAATGGGTCCTATACCTGTACTATTAAATCACTTTCCAATTTCTCATAAAACAAAAACAATATTATTGCTCAATTTCAATAGTTGTAAATCTCATTTTCTGAGACCTTTATGCTCATTACTGATGTGATCATATTAATTTGGTTTGCCGAAGAACTTTTTTTTTTCTTTTTTAACTAAATCTAAAGTTTTAATTATGTCTCTCAGATGTATGCTTTTAATTAACTGATGACATTTTCCTGGTGCAATTATTGTAGTTCAATACAACTGTCATAAACTTATAAATTTTAATTAAAGCCGCCCCCAAACTCTAGTTACATAATGTCCACACAGGAATTTGCCAAATGGCTTAACAGTAAGTAAACCAACAATGAATAAATCACTAGTGGGATTTGTTTAACAATTTAACATTTGGGTGGAGATAATGAGATTTTACAGTCTACTATGTGACACAAAGACTGAATAGCATCGTGCTGTGAAAAATACAGTTTAATTAATTTTGAATCTCTTAATTGTTTCCTGTATTATCTCCTTAAAAAACTTCTACACATGCACATTTGCAAACAATAGATTCATTTCAAATATATTATTGATATGTGGGTTGAGAAAGAAAACTTTGTGTATTAAGTTCAACCCCTTAGTATTGATTTCTCAGTATTATGGACTAGCTTTCCATTTTCACTGAAGTAGAATAAGCAAAAAGGGTAAAAGTAGGGAACAACGCAAACATGAAAAGTGGGATGAAGAATTATTAAAAACCATATCCCTTTATAGAGAATGAGTTTCAGACGTGTGTGGGAACAAACCCATAAATTAAAAGCTAATAAAGCATCAGATCCTTTATTATTAGATCCTAATCTATCTATCTATCTATCTATCTATCTATCTATCTATCATCTATCTGTCTCTATCTATCTATCTATCTATCTATCTATCAAACATCTATCTATCTATCTATCTATCATCTATCTATCTATCTATCTATCTATCTATCTATCTATCTATCTATCTATCTATCTATCTATCTAATCTATCTATCTATCTATCTATCTACTATTCTATCTATCTATCTATCTATCTATCTATCTATCTATCTATCTATCATCTATCTATCTATCTATCTATCTATCATCTATCTATCTATCTATCTATCTATCTATCTATCTATCTATCATCTATCTATCTATCTATCTAGCTATCATCTAGCTATCATCTAGCTATCTATCTATCTATCTATCTATCATCTATCTATCATCTATCTGTCTCTATCTATCTATCTATCTATCATCTATCTATCTAGCTAGCTATCATCTATCTATCTATCTATCATCTATCTATCTATCATCTATCTATCTAGCTATCATCTATCTATCTATCTATCTATCTATCATCATCTATCTGTATCTATCTATCTATCTATCTATCTATCTACTGTATATACTCGAGTATAAGCCTAGTTTTTCAGCACCCAAAATGTGCTGAAAAAGTCACCCTCGGCTTATACTCGAGTCGGGTGCCATGGGTCCCTCCAGACTCCCTTCAGCACCCTCTGTCCTTTGTGTGCAAATTAGGCCACTTGCAACCAGACCCACCAGTGGCCTGGCCTAGGCTCCCACTAGCAATACTTATTCCCCCTTACATGTCCTCCGGGACTGGGTCTGCTGCCAGTTTGCCAATGCGCAAGGAGCATGGAGTAGTACTCATATTGTTTTTGTTGACGCTCTTCTCTGCTTACAGAGCTAGTTTACTGTTTTTCTTTGAAATAAATATTTAAAAACATATACCCCACTGATGCCTCAATTTATGTAATTTTACTGGTATTTATTTTGATTATTGAAACTTAGCAGTAGCTGCTGCATTTCCCACCCTAGGCTTATACTCGAGTCAATAAGTTTTCCTAGTTTTCTTAGGTAAAATTATGTACCTCGGCTTATATTCGGATCGGCTTATACTCGAGTATATACGGTAGCTACCATCTATCTATCTATCATCTATCTATCTATCTATCATCTATCTATCTATCTATCTATCTATCTATCTATCTATCTATCATCTATCTATCTATCATCTATCTATCTATCTATCATCTATCTATCATCTATCTCTCAATCTATCTATCTATCTATCTATCTATCTATCTATCTATCTATCTATCTATCTATCTCTCTCTCTCTCTCTCTATCTATCTATCTATCTATCCATCACCTTAGTGAATTATTAGTTCACAGTGGTGATAATGTTTTCTTTCCCCTTAATTTAGATTAAACAAAAGCTTTAAATGATCCCTGGAGTGAATGGATGTTAAGGGTAAGTAATATATTTCATTACTCTCAGATTCCTGTTTCCTAGTCTACTAGTTGCCTTGCCATTAGGCTACCCTACAGCAGTGGTCAAAATTCCCCCTATCACTGCCGCGCATGCTAGCATTAGCAGTGAAGAACACAGAACAGTGACAGATAGAACCCCACTTGAGAAATGATCAAGCAAGAAGTGTCTATTGAGTGAAGGGTCCAACTGCCAGCCCTATGTGAGTTTCTTATTTAGTATCTAAGCAGTGTTGACAAGCCATATCCATCTAGTGTTGCCAATTTTTACCTTGGCAAAAACTAAAAAAGTAGGTGGGTCAATGATATAGGAGGTGGAGCAGTGATGTATGGAGCTAAGGTCGTGACATGGAGAGATGCTTGTGACATGTGGGGCTGGGACATTGGAGGTGGGTGTTGGCCAGAATTTTTAGCATTTTGAAACCCAAACAGCCAAGAAAAACGAAACTGTTCAAAACTGGACAGATGGCAAGCCTACTGCAGTGGTCAAAATATTCTTTGTGCCATAAGCCTTAGACTGTAGCTATAGGTGGCCTTTTCCCTAAATAAAAAAAAAAAAAAGATAAACTTTACTGGTGAGCTGCATTCCTGCATGAGAACCTTACTGAGCTATATGAGTAAAGGCTTGTTTTGCTTGTGGTAGCATCACTCACCCTCAATCCCATGATAGAATAGGAGAAAACCATTGTATTAGGAATTGCAGAACATATTTAGAATTTGATCTTCTCCTTTTTTTTGAAGATGCTTTAACAAAACTGGCTGCCTGTCAGCTATACTTTGTTGAGTAGACTTGATTTTGAAGGACTTCTAGAATGTTGATACCCCCAGAAGACCACAACCCTACCTGAAAAGATACAGTCTATATATGTATACTTTATCCTATTTTTCAATTCTGTCATATAACATTGGGAAGGTTTGCAGCCAGTAAGGAAAACCTTGCCGCTGATTGTTCAGCCAAAGTCCCTAAATAAAAGAAATAAACTTGACTGGTGAGCTGCATATTCCTGCATGAGAACCTTACTGAGCTATATAAGAAAAGGCTTGTTTTGCTTGTGGTAGGATCACTCACCCTCAATCCCATGATAGAAAAGGAGAAAACCATTGTATAAGGAACTGCAGAACATATTTAGAATTTGATCTTCTCCATTTGTTTGAAGATGCTTTAACAAAACTGGCTGCCTGTCAGGTGTACATTGTTGAGTAGACTTGATTTTGAAGGACTTCTAGATACTAGAAATGATACCCCCAGAAGACCACAACCCTACCTGAAAAGATACAGTCTATATATGTATACTTTATCCTATTTTTCAATTCTGTCATATAACATCAGGAAGGTTTGCAGCCAGTAAGGAAAACCGTGCCACTGATTGTTCAGCCAAAGAGCACTGTGCAGACTTACGAGTCCCGCAAAGCATAAACCACACCAAAAAAGCATTAACAACTCGAGAACCCAATGCATTATTCATAATAGAAAATCGCTGCCTGTTTGTGATTCATGTGCCTGTCATCATTTGTCACTAGTGTCTTGCGCGGCATTGGAAAAAACACCCCACCACCTGTTATCTTACTCCTTCAAAGTAATTCCCCCCTTCCCCTGCATCTGGAGAAACGTTCACAGATTGCAAGATTATGCGCAGAGCTCCTCGTACATTGAAACTTCTATTTTTGTCTCCACTATTTTTGTCAACGGAACGGAGAAGCCGATTCCAGCAGCAAACGGCATGAACGGAGCATGAAGTCGGTTTCTTTATGTTTGCTCTATTTTCCCATTATCCCATATTGTGGGGGCAAAGGTGTAATTATTAATTTAGAATAACACATAAACAGAGTATAATAACGTTCACGCGACAAATCAAGTTTAATTATAGATATTTACCGAGTGCAGATGCTGTGCACGTCCCTCCGTTCAGGCAGTAATTATTACAGTGGTTGATTTCACATCTTTCCCCGGAAAAACTTGGCCAGCAGTGGCACCTCGGATCACCTTTTTCATTTATAATGCATCTCCCTCTATTCTCACAAGTCAGTTTACATAAGTCATCTGCATGGTAACAATATACAGATATTTGTATCACAGAGTGTTCCGAGGGATAACAGACCAAGGCAATTATTGTGTGCTATGCTGGTTATGTAAACACAATATTTTTTAATATCCGATTAGGAAGTAATATTAGGATAGCCATGCACAATGGAGAATACAATAATTGATCCTATGGCTGGGGTGTATACTTCACCAGTTATGTTGTGGATTTTATTATAAACAACCAGCAGCCATAAGCAGCTTTCAGCGAATGGGATAAGGAGCAGGGATGTATTTAGGTCAGGTACCACCCTAGGCACCTAAATGCACCCCTGTGTGGCGGAAGTGCCCTTACACGCACAACTGTGCTTGACATCACTCCACCAGAAGTGACATCACTCCACCAGAAGTGACATCACTCCACCGGAAGTGACATCACTCCACCACCTTCAGCACCTCACCCCCCTAGCTCTGCCACCAGATTTGCATAGGTATCATCTGGTGGCAGCTTTAATATTTTTTTTCCCGATTATATAGGCGCCCGAGAGCAGCCCCCCCTAGCTGCCACCCTAGGCACAGAACCTCAAGTGCCTATATATATAGACATGGTCCTAGGACTAGGACTACACTCTTTGGTTACACTAGGGTCTTCACACAATCAAAAAACATAAGCAGTAATGTACATATACTCTGGACTATACTTTGGAACAATATTTTTCATTACTGGCTCCTGAGGAAGCGTGCAGAGAGCACGTGAAACGCGTTGAGCTACTTTTATATCGTTGTTACACTGTAAGTAGCCTGCATTGAGCAGGATTTTATTCTTATATTAAACGTTATTACACTATATTTGCCTCCTCTTCCATTCTATATACATTGAGGATTTCGACCCCACTTCAATCAATGCCCGGTCGGGTTCGCCTACATGCTCCATTTTTATGTTGTCTGGGGAGCATTTATACTAGACACACTGAGTAGGTGTGAACATTATAATTGGCACATTGCAAAGCACTTGTGGTGTTTTGTTCACGTAATATCCATTTGATCTGCACTATATCATCTGGTGGCAGCTTTAATTTTTTTTCCGATTCTATAGACACCCGAGAGCAGCCCCCTAAAGCTGCCACCCTAGGCACAGACCCTCAAGTGCCTATATATAGACATGATCCTGAATAGGACTATTATCTTTGGTTAAACTAGGGTCTTCACACAATCAAAAACCATAAGGAGTAATTTACAAATACTCTGGACAGAAGTGGAGTAGAGTCCGGCCCTTATATACGGGCCTCAATGTAGCCTGCATTCATCACTGCCCCCTAACGTGGCAGTGTTTGAATTACATGTAGAGTGGTTGAGGGAATACCCCCTTTATGCCTTCCCCTCCCATTCCTCGTAGCTACAGAACTGACAAACGTGGGCAAAGCATGGGGGTAGCAACAGATCTCTGTTCCAAAATAGAGCACAGAGAGAGGCAGTTAAAAAACACTTGAATTTGAATTTTGACAAATGGGCCCCCCAAGTTTATATTAAATTATTACAGATGTTTCAACACTGATTTAGTGACTATATAAAGGTGTTTTTTTCATGATATCAATGGTTACCACCACTGCCATGACATCAAAGGCATCCATAAACCTATTCACACATCATTTTAAAGGTGGCCACACATGTTAAGATCTGCTCACTTGGCGAAGTTGCCAAGCAAGCGGATCTTCTCCCAATATCCCCACCTACGGGTGGGTGATATTGGGCGAATTTAGGCTAATTTGGTCCTTTGGCCCTGGGGCCGAACGATTGAATTAGAACTGCGGTAATGGGTGCAGTCGGTTTGGGGACCGCATCAACGAGCCAATGCGGTCCCCGATCCGACTAAATTTTTTAACCTGCTCGATCAATATCTGCCCGATTTCAGGCCAGATGTTGGTCGGGCAGCCCCATCGTTTGTGCCCCTACATGGGCCCATAAGCTGCCAAGTCGGTCTAAGGGACCTATATCGGCAGCTAGAATCGGCTAGAATGGCCACCTTTATTTGCCACTGGCATAATGCAACCTGAGGCTGGATGACCAGAAGTTTAGCACTTTTAATTATAGACAGTGGAGAGGCTAATGGAATAATAGCTGTATTTTTCATTATGGGTTACTGGCCAATATTTCCTTTATACTTCCATGTCCCACATTTTTTTTTGTCTACGCAATCATGTTTGATCCTATTCTACAGGTGGTTTCATTCATCAGACTGACCTGCAGAATTATGGTCCATACAGGTTCCATTTACTAGAATTTTCCCTTCTGAACAGGCACAGGAGGCTCCTGAAGGATTTAGCAAGCAGATGAAATCACATTTTATATCCAGACACGGATTAGGCACTGTTTAAAAAACAACAAAAAAAAAAAGGGTAACATATATTCACTTAGACCAAAATTCTTAGCAGAGTGGAAACATCTGAGAATGAGTAATTCGTTTATGTCAACTTGGAAATCGGCATAAATGAAACTTTTTTTTATGCTTATGTTGCAGTCCTATTTAGTAAGATTTGCTGGAATGCATAACAAAAGTAGAAGTTCTAAAAATGAGGACAATTAATGAGCTTAGGAACCACTATGTATAATGGAAATAATTGGTATACTGCAGCACTTTATCATCTTTCAGAAAATATACATTATCTACAGCAGTGATCCCCAACCAGTGGCTCAGGGGCAACATGTTGCTCCCCAACCCCTTGGATGTTGCTCTCAGTGCCCCCAAACCAGGGAGTTATTTTTGAATAACTCCCTGGTTGAATAAAAACAAGATTTCCTACCAAATAAAGCCCCTGTAAGCTGATAGTGTGCATAGAGGCTGCCTAATAGCCAATCACAGCCCTTATTTGGCTCCTCCATGAACTTTTATGGTGCTTGTGTTGCTCCCCAAGTCTTTTTACATTTGAATGTGGCTCATCAGTAAGAAAGGTTGGGGATCCTTGGCCTAGGGCAAGTCAACATTTCCATTTTCTGGTGCTACTGAAAAAAAAACCAAAACCAAAAACTAATACCCTTAGCCCTTATGTGTTTAACTTATGTTCGACCAATAAGATTTCCTACCAAATAAAGCCCCCTGATAGCTGTAATCAAAGCCCTTATTTGGCTCCTCCTTGAACTTTTATGGTGCTTGTGTTGCCCCCCAAGTCTTTTTACATTTGACTGTGGCTCTCAAGTAAGAAAGGTTGGGGACCACTGATATAGGGGCTACCAAATAGCCAATCACAGCCCTTATTTGGCACCTCCATGAACTTTTATGTTGCTCTCCAGGTCTTTTTACATTTGACTGTGGCTCACGAGTAAGAAAGGTTGAGCCCCCTGGTCTACAGTGTATAGAAAAAATATACAATGTATATTGTACTTAGGGATGCACCGAATCCACAATTCTAGGATCCGGCTAAACCTAGAATCCTTTGCGAAAGATTCACCCAAATACCAAAAAGAAACCAATAAGGAAGGGTTAAAGAGAACAATTTTCAACTTCCGAAAAAGGTCACATGATTTTAAAGATTCGGATTCAGTTTGGCCAAAGGAATGGATTCAGCCAAACCCAAATTCTGCTGAAAAAGGCAGAATCTTGGTCGAATCCCAAATTAAATCCTGTATTCAGTGCATCCCTACCAACAGGCTTAAAAAGAGAGATGAAAAAGTGTTTTGAGCATAAGCTAAGCATCAGAAGTAGTGATGAGCGAATCTGTCCCGTTTCGCTTCGCCGAAATATTAGCGAAACTTTCAAAAGATTTGTGAAATGGCGAAAATGTTGCACGCCAAAAAAAATTGTCGCCCGCGGCTATTATTTTGCCGTGCGGCTATTTTTGGACACACAACAATTTTTGGACAGCTGCCGAATTTTTCCACGGCAAATTTTTTCATCCGTTTCGTGAAACAATCCGCCAATGGCAAAACACGGAAATTCTCCGCGAATCCATGCCTGGTGAAACATTTCGCCCATCACTAATCAGAAGCAAATATTAAACTACTGTAATTAGTGATGAGCAAATGTTTTCAGCGGGCATAGATTCACAGTGAATTTCCGCATTTCGGCATTGGCAAATTGTTTCACGAAACTTTGGAGAAAATTTGCAGCCGAAAAAATTTGTTAAAAAAAAGGGGGGGCGTGGGACAGATTCGCTCATCACTAACCATAATAGTATTCAAACCAATTCCCATCGTCTTCAACATACTGTGTACATACTGTATAATGAATACAGAAGAAGTGTTACTAAAACAGAAAGAAAGAGGGGGGATCATAATGCATACTTACAGTTTGGTTGTTTGTAATGATGTGAAATTAACACGCTTTTCGTTTTCTCAACATTTAAGTTAAGGTATTCCATAACACCATTTCCAAACTTCTGTATCCTAAATGCGCCATTTTTCAGGCCTGCTCCATAAATATAATCCTCGAAGATATCAATTCTGTGAGGGTAAAGTAGGCCTTTCAAGTGTAAAATAAAAGAAATGAACAAATCAGTCCAGTGAATTAGAAAACATATAAGTACAGGTATGGGACCTATTATCCAGAATGCTCCAGACATGGGTTTTCCGGATAAGGGATCTTTCTGTAATTTGGATATCCATACCACAAGCCTGCTAAAAATGTATTTAAATAATGAATTAACCCAATAGGATTGTTTTGCCTCCAATAAGGATTAATTATATCTTAGTTGGGATCAAGTACAGGTACTGTTTTATTATTACAGAGAAAAGGGAATCATTTAACCATTAAATAAACCCAATAGGGCTGTTCTGCCCCAATAAGGATTAATTATATCTTAGTTGGGATCAAGTACAGGTACTGTTTTATTATTACAGAGAAAAGGGAATCATTTAACCATTAAATAAACCCAATAGGGCTGTTCTGCCCCAATAAGGGGTAATTATATCTTAGTTGGGATCAAGTACAGGTACTGTTTTATTATTACAGAGAAAAGGGAATCATTTAACCATTAAATAAACCCAATAGGGCTGTTCTGCCCCAATAAGGGGTAATTATATCTTAGTTGGGATCAAGTACAGGTACTGTTTTATTATTACAGAGAAAAGGGAATCATTTAACCATTAAATAAACCCAATAGGGCTGTTCTGCCCCCAATAAGGGGTAATTATATCTTAGTTGGGATCAAGTACAGGTACTGTTTTGTTATTACAGAGAAAATCATTTTTAAAAATTAGAATTATGTGCTTATGATGGAGTCTATGGGAGACAACTTTTCCGTAGTTTGGAACTTTCTGGATAATGCGTTTCCAGATAACAGATCCCATACCTGTAGTTTAAAATATTCTGAAAAGTTTGTATAAGAGACTTCTTTATCAAAATTTGTATTTGTGCAACTTTTTTTCTACTTCCATCAATCTCAGATTTAAAAAAAATGTGAATATTACCTTATTATAAAAAAATCTGAATAATTAATGTGTTTAAAATAGTAAAAAAGTAAATATTTAAAATTCATAATTTTTGTGTAATTTTTAATAGGTGGCAAAGCTCAAAATGTTTAAAAAAAAAACCTCAAAAGCTTGAATTGACTGAATAGTTGAAATTTTTTAGGACAGCTCCTGCTTAATTCTACATAAACTATTATCTTAATAACCCCCTGTTTGTATTAATCTATTCTACTGTACAGCGCTGGGTACATAAGTAGCACTTTATATATAAAGATATACATACATACATACATAAACGCTCAAGCTTTTAGATGCCAAAGTTTTACATTGGAATTGTTGACATTTTTTAAACGGATATAGAAAATTCACATTTAAAAAAAAAAAAAAAAAAAAATTATTACATTTTATGTTTTTTTAATACAAAAAAAAATCAAATTGTGGAAAAAATACAAACATTTTTAAATATCACCCTAAATATCTACCACATTTTACTCAAATATTACAGATATTTATGTAGGACAACAAGCTACATCTGCCAGCTGGCACTAGAGACACATTTAGACCCAGATTACTCTTCTAATTAGGTTACAGTTATCAGAATAAATAAAATATCAGAAATATCAGAAATAAAAAAAGTTGATTCAACATCAAATTTTTTGTGGTTTTCTGAGCAACACATGCATTTCCCAAGTTAAAAAACATTTGCTGACATTTTGCTACGTACCTTGTTTGCTACTCACAGCTATCATTAAATCTGAACCATCCATTTTCACAGTTCCAATGACCGACATCTCAAAATCCGCCCAATACAAGCGTTGGCTGTAGTGATCGACTACAAGGCCTACAAAGCAAAATAGAAAATGAAAAAAAAAAAAGACAATTATGTTATTTTTCAAATTCATCAAGAGTTGAGTTAAAAGAGACATATCATGTAAAAAATTATGAATGTACCAGTGCATTATACTCCTCTAAACATAGAAGGATTGAGCTTAAAAAAGTTGTGTTTCAGACTAATTTATTGAGAAATTCCACCAAAACCCCACTAGTCCCGCCCATCTGTTCCACTTCCTGCTGGCTGAATTCTCTGGATGTGCAGAGGGGCCGGTGGCACTCAGTACACTGCACTGTAGGATAGGAATCAATCAGCAGCTCGGCAGACCTGATAGGGAACTGAAGTGTTTGTTTCTATGACTGCAGAGCTGTGATTGGCTATCCCCCTCCTACTTTGCTTTTGGCAGGTACTGTTTGGACACGCCCATTCATTTGAAACATAGACAGGGACCTGAGAGGTTCTATAGGGAGCTCCAATAAAGGGACCATTTTTGCAGACTGTATTCAATTTTAGCCCAAAGTGAAACCAGCCCCATATATTATTCATAATTGCCTACAAAAGGAGGGGCTTTTTTCCATTTATCCAATATGTCTGCCTTTAATAATAGAATATCTTCCATTTTACTAGCACACCTTGAGAAATGTTGCATGACATTTTTCATGTGTTTCCTGTTTCTTGGGTAATTATTAATTCATACTTGACTTTTCTTGAACATGAAAACCCAAGAAAATTAGTTTTCCATTGTGTAAGGTTTCCATTAACTTTTTGCCAGTTGTAATTTATTATTTTATGCTTATTATTGTATCTTAGACCAGGGCTTGACAATGGGACAAATTGAAAAGACATCATTTCTGGCATGAAAAGTGGTGTAAAAGTGGAAGCAAGTTTTTTTTATACGCAAACCCTTTTTTACCCCCAAATTTCACATTTTGCTACATATATTGCTTAACATTACCACATAGGTTTGTTATTATATCTGTGTTAGTAAGGCCATGTTTAGTGTATTCTAACATCATTTTACTCAAATCTTTAAAAAAAGGTGTTTAAAATATATTACACAAAGGGGCTGATTTACTAAGACACGAATTCCGACCGAATTGGAAAAATTCCGATTGGAAAACGAACATTTTGCGACTTTTTCGTATTTTTTGCGATTTTTTCGGCGCCTTTACGACTTTTCAGAAATTATCGCGACTTTTTCGTTACCAATACGATTTGCGCGAAAAAACGCGAGTTTTTCGTAGCCATTCCTAAAGTTGCGCTTTTTTCGTAGCGTTAAAACTTGCGCGAAAAGCTGCGCTTTTTTCGTAGCATTAAAACTTAAAAGGCGCGACGTTTTGCGCAAGTTTTAACACTACGAAAAAATCGCAACTTTCGGAATGGCTACGAAAAACTCGCGTTTTTCCGCAAAAATCGTATTGGTAACGAAAAAGTCGCGATAATTTTCCGAAAAAATCGCAAAATACCGATCATTACGAAAAAAACGCAATCGGACGCATTCGGCCCGTTCGTGAGTAAGTAAATGGGCCCCAAAAAGTTCAAAAATTTGTATTGTTTTTTTCTGAAAAAAAGGTAAAAAAAAAATATGGGTGAAAAAAACAAAAAAAATTCCATGAAAAACTAAAACCTGGCAAGTTTCTATAGAAGTCATTAGGAATTGCCTCTAACAACTTTTTTTTAATTTCCTGGTTTATTAAAAAAAAATTCTCCACTTCTAAAATTAGGGGCACATTTACTAATCCACTAATCCGAATCACGAATGGGAAAAAATTGTATTGGAAACGAAAATTTCGGAAGATCGCAAATATCCCGAAAATGCTTACGAAAAAATCGTATTAGTCACGATATCGTATTGGCGATCTGAAAGTCACGAAATTTTCGTACCGAATAATTGTAAACAGCAGTAAAACCTTTCCAATTTTTTCGAAAAAGTCGTGCGCCGTACGAAAAAATCGTGCGGACGCCTGAAAAAATCTATGAAAATACGCTCCAGCGTTCATGCTTTTGTAAATGTGCCCCTTAGTCTCACCATGTTGAAAGCAGTGCAGCCTAACACCAAAGTTATGTAAATCTGCTAAAACCAGACCCACTGGCACAGTATAGTTAACAATAGCAATGAGCGCATTTTTCGTCAGGCATGGATTCACAGTGAATTTCCGAAACTCCAGCAAATATTCGCCATAAAAAAATTGACCCATGTCAAAAAAAATCACAGTTGCATCAAAATAGGTGTGGTCTTGTAAAAAAAAACTTGTGGGTGAACAAAAAAGTTGTGCAACAAACACTTTTTGCGGATTTTTCGTCATTTCGCTGATTTCCTGGTTGTTTTGTGAATTTTATGCCAAAGCAAAACGGGACAGATTTGGTCATCACTAGTTAACAAGGATTATAGTTCTATTAGGATAGGTTCAGAGTGTATCCATATATGGTAAGAAATAGTGATGAGCGAAATGTCCCGTTTCGCTTCACCATAAAATTCGCGAAACGGCAAGAAAATTCGCAAAATAGCAAAAAATTAATGAAACACATTTGTTGCATGATTTTTTTTGTCACCCGCATCCTTTTTTGGTCGCCCGCGGGATCGCCACCACCTTTTGCCACCTGTGCTTTTTTGACATGACCACGCCCTTTCTGATGCGACTGCATCCTTTTTTGACGTGACCGTGCCCAATTTGACGCATAAAGAAATTTTTATGCATTCCTCATTTTTCCGCGGCAAATTTTCATGGAAGTTTTGCAAAACAATGGCAAAATTCGGAGATTTGCTGCGAATCCATGCCTGGTGAAAAAATTCGCTCAATACTAGTAAGAAAGGATATAAGACATATTTTGCTTTCTTTAAATTTAAATACAAAATATAATATATGTAACGTTATTTTATTTTGCAGTTTTTTACTGAATGAAGACACAGCAAAGTTGATATCAGAGAATTTTATAAATCTTTTTTTCCAGTTAAATAATACTTTACACAGCTCATTTTTTGTGTAAAATGCATTGGAAAAAACATTACTTTTTTGGCCTTCAAAGCCAATCAGTTGTCACAATAGGAATCCAATAACCTTAACCATAGTCCATGAAAAAATATCATCATAGTCCTCTATATTGCACTTTATTCCAATTGTACCCACGGCAGGTGACCACTTTTCTGTCCAAGTTCCACTCACATCTTGAGTGACAACAGTGCAAATGGGTTCTACTTTCTACCATAAATACATGTTTGGATCTGTTATTCCCCTCACTGCTTCAGACCCTCTTATCAAGACAAACTAAACTCAACACTATCAGCAAACATGACCCAGTCATTTCAGACCATACAGCCATGTCTATATACACAGTAGGAAATCTCAGCTAAGGAAATACAGTATAGAGCCATTGTAGTTCTATTAAATAGCGATGAGTGAATCTTTGAAAAGATTTAGGAAACGGTGAAAAATCTACAAAACTGAAAAAATGCGCACGTCAATGAAAATGCCTCACGTCAAAAAAAATTACACTCGCAACAATTTTCATGACGCATCTTTTTTTTATGGGCACAAAATATTTTTTTGCCGCAGACGACAATTTTGTCTAAATCACCAAATTTTTACGTGCCGAATTTTGTTGGCTGTTTCCACCAATGGCAAAACGCGTAAATTCATGCCTGCTGAATAGTGATTGGCGAAATATTTTGCCAGGCAGGGATTCACCGCGAATTTCCACGTTTCGCCATTGGCGGATTGTTTCGTTACTTTTTCGTATTGAGCGCTCGTAATGGCGGGCGAAACTTTCAGACCTTGCATGATTTTGGAAGCCTCCCATAGGAAACGAAAAAGTCGCGACATTTTGTGAAACATTCGTAATGGCTACGAAAAAGTCGCAACACTTTCCCAAAAAATCGCAAAATACCGATCATTACGAAAAAAACGCATTCGGCCGCCTTCGGACCGTTCGTGGATTAGTAAATCAGCCCCAAAGTGTGGCATAAATAATGATATTCTTAGACATATTGTAGTGAATCTTACATGATATTTTTGTGTTTGCTTTTCTATTTGCCTTTTATTCTGCCTCTGTTCTGAAATTCTAAAAATGCTGTCTGGTTGCTAAGGGAAATGTCACCCAAAAACCAGAAATCACATTTTCTGACCATAGATTTTTATTAATATTTTTCATTACTTTCTAATAAGGCCCTCCATCATTGTATCTTGAGTATTGGCTTTTCAAATCTACATTACAGAACACGTTGACAGTAAAATACCCCAAGAAGGAGCTTATGGTTTGAAACTAGTGATAAGCGATTTTTTTCGGCAGGCATGGATTCGCAGCGAATTTCCACATTTCACAATTGGCAAATTGTTTTGCGAAACTTCTTTTTTGTCGTGCGTCAAATTGGGCAAGCTCGTGTCAAAAATTCGGGCGTGGTCGCAGCAAAAAGGGTCTGGAGAAAAAAAAAGATACTAAAAAAATCGTGCAACAAATGTGTTTCACGAATTTTCTTGCCGTTTCGCAAATTTTATGGCGAAGCGAAACGGGACAGATTTGCTTATCACTATTTAAAAATGTTGTTGATTGTTGCAAATTTTGACACCTCTTATTATGCCATAACCAGTGATGAGCGAATCTGTCCAATTTTGCTTCGCCAAAAATTTGCAAAATATCCGCAAATTGCGTTTGCAACACAACTTTTTTGTCGTTCACATCTCTTTTTGCCATGACTGCACTTATTTTGCCGTGACCACACCCAGAAGTTTCTCGCAACAATTCACCAATGGCGAAATGCGGAAATTCACTGTGAATCCATGTCTGGTGACAAAAATGTGCTCATCACTAGCCACAACTTTATGAGAATTTTTCATAATTGCTTAGATTGTGGCATTTGGGTATAATAAAATAAAAAATGTGCCTATAAATGTATCGTATTTGCCTTCTGATTTTACATTGAAGCTCATAGCACAGCCATCATATATCACATAAAATTCTGCAACCGCAAAATAATACATATAAAATGTTTTCATTTTGGTGGGTCTTACTGGCCCTTTAATATAACCAAATATACTTCAGTTTATTAAATGTCCAACAATACCTGTTGGTCTTTGCAAATTTTTCTGCACGATTATCCTCCTTAGAGTCCCATCCATTGCTGCCTCTTCTATGTGTGACCGGTCCCCAATGACTGTCCAGTACATCATTCTGAAGGATATTGCATTGCAATGATACAGAATGTATAGGAGAAAAGCAGAATGAATTATAAAATAAAACAATGATTTCATAAGATTAGTTGATAATATACACAGAAATTCCCACCTACCCTTTTTTGGGATTGACGGCAATCGCGTAAGGTTCTCCAGCAATATGTGTTAAGAGTCGCGTGCAATTAGGACCATGTATTTGCCCTACATTAATGGAGTATCTTAGACTGGTCCAGTGAGACGTGTAATAACTGAACCAATGCATGCGTGAATGGTCTGTCCAGTAGATATTCCCTGCAATCCAATCAACCGCAATATCTCTTGGTCTTTTGAATTCTGGGCACTACAAAAAAAAAAATTAATAATACTTTTAATGCAGAATTAGTTAATAACACACTGACGGCAACACACACAACTAGTAAACATAATTCAGTCTGTGTCAACATAAATAGAAACATTAGAGATGGGTCAAATGCTCCTTCTATATGATTCATGTCCATTTTAGTAGCAGTGTCGGACTAAGATGGTAGGGGCCCACCAGAAAACCCCGGACAATGGGCCCACTCTCAAAACTATAATTCCTCCTCTCTTCCTTCAAACTCTTTATTATCCTAACCTCTTATCTCTACATACTATACTCAATTCTTCCATCATTCAAACTTTCATTTTCCCATACAGAAATAGGGAATGACCATGAAATAGGCTAAATAGATAGAAGTAAGAGGGCCCACAGACACCTGGGCCCACCGGGAGTTTTCCTGGTATCCTGGTAGGCCAGTCCGACACTGTTTAGTAGCCAGAAAGCATGAAACGATATGAAATTAGATTCTAAAGGTGTCTATACATGCCCAAATTTTGGTAAGGCAATTTGGCTAGTTGCAACCATGCTGCCCGACTGTCTGAGCATCTTAAAGGGCCAGATCAAAGTCAATGCAGCAAATGTAAAAGTATGAGGAGCAACAGGCCCTTCTAACTTCCTTTAATATCTGCTTGTTTAGACCATTGAGCTAAATGAACAGAAAACAGCTATTTGGTCATCTGAGTGGATGGCAAGACCACACAATATTCAACTGGTTAAGGATAGCCTTCATACCATATGGCCACTCTTCATGCACAGTGTTGGACTGACCCACAGGGATACAAGTATAGGACCTGTTATCCAGAATGCTCGGGACCAAGGGAATTCCGTATAAGGGGCCTTTCTGTAATTTGGATCACCATACCTTAAGTCTACTAAAAAAATAAATAAAACATTAATTAAACCCAACAGGATTGTTTTGCATCCAATAAGGATTATTTATATCTTAGTTGGGATCAAGTGCAGGTACTGTTTTATTATTACAGAGAAAATGGAATAATTTAACCATTAAATAAACCCAATAGGGCTGTTCTGCCCCCAATAAGGGGTAATTATATCTTAGTTGGGATCAAGTACAGGTACTGTTTTATTATTACAGAGAGAAGGGAATCATTTAACCATTAAATAAACCCAATAGGGCTGTTCTGCCCCCAATAAGGGGTAATTATATCTTAGTTGGGATCAAGTACAGGTACTGTTTTATTATTACAGAGAAAAGGGAATCATTTAACCATTAAATAAACCCAATAGGGCTGTTCTGCCCCCAATAAGGGGTAATTATATCTTAGTTGGGATCAAGTACAGGTACTGTTTTATTATTACAGAGAAAAGGGAATCATTTAACCATTAAATAAACCCAATAGGGCTGTTCTGTCCCCAATAAGGGGTAATTATATCTTAGTTGGGATCAAGTACAGGTACTGTTTTATTATTACAGAGAAAAGGGAATCATTTAACCATGAAATAAACCCAATAGGGCTGTTCTGCCCCCAATAAGGGGTAATTATATCTTAGTTGGGATCAAGTACAGATACTGTTTTATTATTACAGAGAAAAGGGAATCATTTAACCATTAAATAAACCCAATAGGGCTGTTCTGCCCCCAATAAGGGGTAATTATATCTTAGTTGGGATCAAGTACAGGTACTGTTTTATTATTACAGAGTAAAGGGAATCATTTAATCATTAAATAAACCCAATAGGACTGTTCTGCCCCCAATAAGGGGTAATTATATCTTAGTTGGGATCAAGTACAGGTACTGTTTTATTATTACAGAGAAAAGGGAATCATTTAACCATTAAATAAACCCAATAGGGCTGTTCTGCCCCCAATAAGGGGTAATTATATCTTAGTTGGGATCAAGTACAGGTACTGTTTTATTATTACAGAGAAAAGGGAATCATTTAATCATTAAATAAACCCAATAGGGCTGTTCTGCCCCCAAAAGGGGTAATTATATCTTAGTTGGGATCAAGTACAGGTACTGTTTTATTACTACAGAGAAAGAGGAAATCAGTTTTAAAATTCTGTATTATTTGATTAAAATGGAGTCTATGGGAGACAGGCTTTTCGTAATTCAAAGCTTTCTGGATAATGGGTTTCCGGATGAGGGATCCCATACCTTTACCAGGAAAACTCCCGGTGGGTTCAGGTATCAGTGGGCCCTCCTGCTTCTAACCATTTGGCTTAATTTATGGACATTTCCTACTTCTCTATGGGATTGACTAAATATAAAGAATAATAGATTATAGTACATAAAGACTAAAAACTAGGAAAATATAGAGGTTGAGTGATAAATGGATGAAAAATAGTTTGAAGCACGGAACCACCATCTAAGGTTTTCTGGTGGGCCCTTGGCATCCCAGTCCGACACTGTTCATGCACTTGTCAAAACACATTGCTCCACCCCTTATAATACCCTGTGTTTAGTCTGTAGTCTGCAAGTATTATCTTCTTTAATTTTACGGTTATTTGTTGATATTTTTACAAAGGTATTCACATATCTTTTGCCTCTTTGTTGATAAACCATTATTGACATTGTCTGTTCTCTATACACAAATGATCATTTTAGACTCACAATCAAACCGCTTTTGGTTTCTTTTCCTCCTCTCCCATGAAACGTATTGAAGAAAATACCCCCTGGGTTGAACTGTGTGCTCCAGATAATCATATTCCCTTGTAGATACATATCCATCCCTGTTATCCTGGAATTGTAGGCGATGCGAGATATCTGCTGATGTTTTGCATTGTGACGGAAAGGATATGTGAAAGAAAGGACCTCAGTATCATTGGCAACGTACAGAACTTGGTCCTCTGTGTCTGAAATGATAAAAAGATGCTTATTTTTTTACTTAATAAAAGTGTTATATAAACATGTTTTTGCTTTTGACAATGATTATTTGGATTTAGTGCAACTTTGGACCAAAGTTCCGAGTTCTGTTTTGGATTTTGACACCTAAGCTAACATTATTAATCATAATCCCAGGTCATGACCAGGAATGTTGAAGCTAAAACCATAGGACTGTTGTTGAATTATGGCTATTTGGGAATGGTTCATCAGGGCCAGCTTCATTCAACTGGGGCAATTATCAGAATAGAAAATTCCATATTTTAAAAGCATATTTTAGCCAAAAAACAACATTGGGAGGATATGAAGCACTTGGACAAACTTACAGTAGAATCCACTCAACATATGAGTAACACTTGTGCATGATGATGCATTTAGTATGAGTATGTATATGAGTAAGTTCATGTGAAATACAAGAAAACATTAATAAAATAATAATTAAAACAAAGTAATTTCATTGGGATTCAAGCTTCCATTGGGCCCTAGTGCAATATCGATAAAAGTCTGTCTCATTGCAACACAGTTGCATCTCTATGTGAGGTTGCAGACTGCAGTCTGACCAATTGCCTTTATCTAGAACTGGTTGACAGTTACAATTGTATCTGCCTGATATAATGTCACTTTCATTTCTGACACTTTTGTTTGTCTCTCTATGCAAGAAATGTCTAAAACAAAGGGGACTCAATAGGGACAAATAAAATGTGTGATGACTGCAACTATTACCAAGCCGGACATAGTAATGTACCAAAGGTGGTGCAGCCAGCATAGAGCTAATGTCTCTGCACCCCACTAGCACACAAGTGTTGAGTCCCCACTAATGTCAGCGCCTTGGTCTGATTGTAAGTCTATTTTGTCTGTTTGAAGGTTTTAAATCATCCACGCCACAATATATGGTGCCTAATAGTGGTGAGTCTAAAGCAACTGGACCTGCCAGGCAGTAAAATCAGTGTTGGCCTGAGCTCTCCGATGCTGTGCACGTGAATAATTTCTAGACAATCACTAAGGGCGAGCACACCAGGAAAAAGTAAATGACCCATAAAGTCTACTCTAGCTAGCCCTTGTGTGCATATTGTTGGATCTGATCTTCAAGTAATTAATTTATGTCCATTTTGTCTGTTTTTATCCTGTGCCTGAACTCTGCTACTCTGCTTATCCTCTGGTTACCCTGCTATCTAGTTCCATTAAAAGACTTCACTTGTTCTGCCTGTTACCCCTGTTCCTGCTTCCTATATAGTACTTTCTACTCAGTTATGATGACCTACCAGTCCTAAGAGCTGGCCAGTAGTGATGAGCGAATCTGTCCCTTTTTGCATCTCCAAAAGATTCGCGAAACGGTGAAAATGTTGCGTGTCCAAAAAAAAAAAATTGTCGCCCGCGACTATTCTTTTGTTGCCCACGGCTAATTATTTTGTTGTCCGTGGCTATTCTTTTGTCTCCACGGCTATTCTTTTGTCGCCACGGCTATTCTTTTTTTCACAAGGCTATTCTTTTGTCACGCGACTATTCTTTTGACGCCCGCAACTATTCTTTTGTCGCGCAGCTATTCTTTTGTCACTCGCGACTATTCTTTTGTCGCCCGCAGCAGTTCTTTTGTCGCCCGCGGCTAATTCTTTTGTCTCCCGTGGCTATTCTTTTGTCGCCCACGGCTATTCTTTTTTTCACAAGGCTATTCTTTTGTCGCCCACGGCTATTCTTTTGTCGCCCTTGGCTATTCTTTTGTCACCCGTGGCTATTTTTTTGTCGTGAGACTTTTTTTTTATGCCCGCGACTATTCTTTTGTCACGCAGCTATTCTTTTGTCACTCGCGGCTATTCTTTTGTTGCGCGACTATTCTTTTGATGCCCGCGACAATTTTTGGACGCTCCATGAATCCATGCCTTGCGAAACATTTCGGCCATCACTACTGGCCAGTATAATTGAATGTTGGTACATACATAATGAGTCAAGATATGTGTCAATGGGATAAAAAATTAATAAAAGAGAGACCTTAAGTAAACTTTTTAGCTTTTTTTTTTTTAATATTTAGTTTCTACTCCGTGTTAAGTTTTTGCTCATTATGTGTAAAATGTGGGAAATAAAGCTAATTCCATGAGGTGTATAAATTCTTCTTATCAGGGATAAAGCATCTATTCACCTTGTGCTATACAACTGTGATTTCTTTCCAGGAAATTTCTGTCGCACAAACATCTATAGGATCCTTTCAAGTTTGTACAGTGATGGGAACAGCTACCCAGGAGTAAGCACTCATTGATGTCTGCAACAAAAGGAATACAAACACCACACTTTACTGTGTGTTTTCAAGGATTATATTATTATTCAAATATGTACATTGCCAGTCAATAAGTATCATGCAAAGCCCTTCAATTATTTTGAAATGTTTTTTTTATCATGGAAGTTTAAGGTGGATAGTTTTGAGCAATCAAATATGTTGAACATTGCCTGACATGTTTTAACACAACAACATGCGGTGTAATTAACAAACATTATACATAAGCAGAAACAGAAAACCCCCTTCATTTATAGAAAGGGTAATACAGGTATAGGATCTGTTATACAGAATGCTTGGGACCAAGGGTATTCCGGATAAGGGGTCTTTCCTTAATTCGGTTCTCCATACCTTAAGTGTACTAAAAAATCAATAAAACATTAATTAAACCCAATAGGATTGTTTTGCATCCAACAATGATTATTTATATCTTAGTTGGGATCAAGTACAGGTACTGTTTTATTATTACAGAGAAAAGGGAATCATTTAACCATTAAATAAACCCAATAGGACTGTTCTGCCCCCAATAAGGGGTAATTATATCTTAGTTGGGATCATGTACAGGTACTGTTTTATTATTACAGAGAAAAGGGAATCATTTAACCATGAAATAAACCCAATAGGGCTGTTCTGCCCCAATAAGGGGTAATTATATCTTAGTTGGGATCAAGTACAGCTACTGTTTTATTATTACAGAGAAAAGGGAATCATTTAACCATTAAATAAACCCAATAGGGCTGTTCTGCCCCCAATAAGGGGTAATTATATCTTAGTTGGGATCAAGTACAGGTACTGTTTTATTATTACAGAGAAAAGGGAATCATTTAACCATTAAATAAACCCAATAGGGCTGTTCTGCCCCCAATAAGGGGTAATTATATCTTAGTTGGGATCAAGTACAGGTACTGTTTTATTATTACAGAGAAAAGGGAATCATTTAACCATTAAATAAACCCAATAGGGACTGTTCTGCCCCCAATAAGGGGTAATTATATCTTAGTTGGGATCAAGTACAGGTACTGTTTTATTATTACAGAGAAAAGGGAATCATTTAACCATTAAATAAACCCAATAGGGCTGTTCTGCCCCCAATAAGGGGTAATTATATCTTAGTTGGGATCAAGTACAGCTACTGTTTTATTATTACAGAGAAAAGGGAATCATTTAACCATTAAATAAACCCAATAGGGCTGTTCTGCCCCCAATAAGGGGTAATTATATCTTAGTTGGGATCAAGTACAGGTACTGTTTTATTATTACAGAGAAAAGGGAATCATTTAACCATTAAATAAACCCAATAGGGCTGTTCTGCCCCAATAAGGGGTAATTATATCTTAGTTGGGATCAAGTACAGGTACTGTTTTATTATTACAGAGAAAAGGGAATCATTTAACCATTAAATAAACCCAATAGGGCTGTTCTGCCCCCAATAAGGGGTAATTATATCTTAGTTGGGATCAAGTACAGGTACTGTTTTATTATTACAGAGAAAAGGGAATCATTTAACCATTAAATAAACCCAATAGGGCTGTTCTGCCCCCAATAAGGGGTAATTATAATCTTAGTTGGGATCAAGTACAGGTACTGTTTATTATTACAGAGAAAAGGGAATCATTTAACCATGAAATAAACCCAATAGGGCTGTTCTGCCCCAATAAGGGTAATTATATCTTAGTTGTGATCAAGTACAGGTACTGTTTTATTATTACAGAGAAAAGGGAATCATTTAACCATTAAATAAACCCAATAGGGCTGTTCTGCCCCAATAAGGGGTAATTATATCTTAGTTGTGATCAAGTACAGGTACTGTTTTATTATTACAGAGAAAAGGGAATCATTTAACCATTAAATAAACCCAATAGGACTGTTCTGCCCCCAATAAGGGGTAATTATATCTTAGTTGGGATCAAGTACAGGTACTGTTTTATTATTACAGAGAAAAGGGAATCATTTAACCATGAAATAAACCCAATAGGGCTGTTCTGCCCCAATAAGGGGTAATTATATCTTAGTTGTGATCAAGTACAGGTACTGTTTTATTATTACAGAGAAAAGGGAATCATTTAACCATTAAATAAACCCAATAGGGCTGTTCTGCCCCCAATAAGGGGTAATTATATCTTAGTTGGGATCAAATACAGGTACTGTTTTATTATTACAGAGAAAAGGGAATCATTTAACCATGAAATAAACCCAATAGGGCTGTTCTGCCCCAATAAGGGGTAATTATATCTTAGTTGGGATCAAGTACAGGTACTGTTTTAATACTACAGAGAAAATTTTTTAAAATTCTGAATTATTTGATTCAAATGGAGTCTATGGGAGACAGACTCCGTAATTCAGAGCATTCTGAATAACTGGTTTCCTGATAACGGATCCCATACTTGTATATGCATTTATCGCTAAATTCTATTTCATTTAAACATCTCTTCCCCTCATCCATCCATTAGTTCACCTCTATAAATAAACATGAAATGTCAAGATTCTTGACAAAAAGTGAGAATGAAAAGGATACCCTTAAAAATGAGTCACTAAAGATTTTATTTCAATAGAAATTTACTCCTTGAATAAAGCATGCATATTGAGGCACTTCAGCTGATTAGAAATTGATTTATTATCATCAGATGCTCGTCAGATGAGACCTGATTTTGTAGGTTTCATATTGCAGATATTAAGCAAATATGTTCTAGCATTGTTGCTTTTGTCCTATATACACTGAATACAGCAACTTGCTTGTTTGGTAGAAGGAAGGAGAGGGAACATGTGCTTAGTCTCTTTCTGGACTCCAAGTGAACTGAAGTGGAGGTAGGCCAGGTCATATTTAGACAAATGGATGCCTTAGCAATGGAATAGGACAGAAGTCAATCGATTTCCCTTCAAACCAAGGCTGCTGAGCAATAGAGCATTGTTACATTGTCCCTATCTCTCTCTCAGCTAAGATCTAAGAAGTGTCTGGAAGAAATATGTTGTAGATGAACTGTAACCTAGTTGCTATGACTGTATAAAATAAAGTGCACCAGTAAAGGTATAGGACCCATAATCCAGAATGCTCGGCACCAAGGGTATTTCGGATAAGGGGTATTTCCATAATTTGGATCTCCAGACCTTAAGTCTACTAAAAAATCAATAAAACATTAATTAAACTCAATAGGATTGTTTTGCATCCAATAAGGGGTAATTATATCTTAGTTGGGATCAAGTACAGGTAATGTTTTATTATTACAGAGAAAAGGGAATCATTTAACCATGAAATAAACCCAATAGGGCTGTTCTGCCCCAATAAGGGGTAATTATATCTTAGTTGGGATCAAGTACAGGTACTGTTTTATTATTACAGAGAAAAGGGGATCATTTAACCATTAAATAAACCCAATAGGGCTGTTCTGCCCCCAATAAGGGGTAATTATATCTTAGTTGGGATCAAGTACAGGTACTGTTTTATTATTACAGAGAAAAGGGAATCATTTAACCATGAAATAAACCCAATAGGGCTGTTCTGCCCCCAATAAGGGGTAATTATATCTTAGTTGGGATCAAGTACAGGTACTGTTTTATTATTACAGGGAAAAGGGAATCATTTAACCATTAAATAAACCCAATAGGGCTGTTCTGCCCCCAATAAGGGGTAATTATATCTTAGTTGGGATCAAGTACAGGTACTGTTTTATTATTACAGGGAAAAGGGAATCATTTAACCATTAAATAAACCCAATAGGGCTGTTCTGCCCCCAATAAGGGGTAATTATATCTTAGTTGGGATCAAGTACAGGTACTGTTTTATTATTACAGAGAAAAGGGAATCATTTAACCATGAAATAAACCCAATAGGGCTGTTCTGCCCCCAATAAGGGGTAATTATATCTTAGTTGGGATCAAATACAGGTACTCTTTTATTATTACAGAGAAAAGGGAATCATTTAAACATGAAATAAACCCAATAGGGCTGTTCTGCCCACAATAAGGGGTAATTATATCTTAGTTGGGATCAAGTACAGGTACTGTTTTATTATTTAAGGTAAGAATGGGTAAAAAAACACTTATTTGCTGTCCTACTTATGGTTGGAGCTGTTGCAGGATAACTTATATTACAATATTCTCATGTCCCTTACTAAATTTCTATCCAGTAGAGCATGGAAATCAAGAAAGCAAAAACAAACCTTAATAACAATGTATTGTCTCATCAAGCGGGTTATCATTTGAAAATAGCTCTGACAATTACAAAAATGTTCTGATAGACATGTCCTACACTATGCCAGGATATGTATTTCCCTTAGGCCTGGTTTACCAAAAGTAGTTTGTAGATGTCTCAGTCTATTTGGTTTCTCCTCCATTGACTAAAACGTGTTTGAAGCTGAAATATCTTTTGATTACGCTTGCTCGTTATTAAAGTCATTCATTTCGGTTGAAATAAAATAAGCTTGGCAGCACCCAAGAATTTTAAATGTAATTAATAACTCTAATAGAGTTTAGCTGTGAGAAAATGATATTTGACACAGACATATTTTTATAAAGAAGAAAAAAAAAACATAAATACGTTAAGATAGGGCTTAAGACAATACTTATATCTGAAATGGACTACAGGTATGGGATCCCTTATCCGGAAACCCGTTATCCAGGGGCCATCTGTCATAGACTCTATTATAAGTAAATAATTCTAATTTTTAAAAATGATTTCCTTTTTCTCTGTAATAATAAAACAGTACCTGTACTTGATCCCAACTAAGATATAATTACCCCTTATTGGGGGCAGAACAGCCCTATTAGGTTTATTTCATGGTTAAATGATTCCCTTTTCTCTGTTATAATAAAACAGTACCTGTACTTGATCCCAACTAAGATATAATTACCCCTTATTGGGGGCAGAACAGCCCTATTGGGTTTATTTAATGGTTAAATGATTCCTTTTTCTCTGTAATAATAAAACAGTACCTGTACTTGATCCCAACTAAGATATAATTACCCCTTATTGGGGGCAGAACAGCCCTATTGGGTTTATTTAATGGTTAAATGATTCCCTTTTCTCTGTAATAATAAAACAGTACCTGTACTTGATCCCAACTAAGATATAATTACCCCTTATTGGGGCAGAACAGCCCTATTGGGTTTATTTAATGGTTAAATGATTCCCTTTTCTCTGTAATAATAAAACAGTACCTGTACTTGATCCCAACTAAGATATAATTACCCCTTATTGGGGCAGAACAGCCCTATTGGGTTTATTTCATGGTTAAATGATTCCCTTTTCTCTGTAATAATAAAACAGTACCTGTACTTGATCCCAACTAAGATATAATTACCCCTTATTGGAGGTAAAACAAGCCTATTGGGTTAATTCAATATTTAAATGATTTTTAGCAGACTAAAGTAATGGAGATCCAAATTACGGAAAGATCCCTTATCCGGAAAACCCCAGGTCCCGAGCATTCTGGATAACAGGTCCCATACCTGTATATTAATTAGAATAGATATGCCTATACATCCATGCCTTATATTTATTTGTATTACTGCTCCCACACTGGAATATTACATGATTCATTCCCTGCCATTCACAGCCACCAAACTGTATATCCACATATTCCAATACCTCATTACGAGTGGAGGTTTATCTTAATGGCTCCAAGAAGAATGTAATTTTGCCTTTGAAGACAAACTGTGCCTTCTTCAAATTGAAACAATCTGTTACTAAGCGGAACTTAAAAGACGTAAGTTCAGTTTTTACTGCTTTTGACACACCGTCTTAAGAACTTACCTTCACACTGTCGGTTTTTCAGGTTTCTCTGGAAGCCAGCCTTACAATGACAAACAGCAGGGGTATTTGTTTGATTGCAATAGGCATCGTCTCCACAAGGATTTACATCATCCTCACAAGAGAATTCACCCATCTCTGGGGAAAAAGAATATAAATAAATATTCAAGATTTAAGATTGGAGAGGCAAAATGATTGGAACTTGGTTCCGAGTGAATTTTGAAAACATTATAAATATATGATTATATCTATGTGATTATTTGACAGGAATAAACTTCGATGCATAAGTATGAATTTGTTTGAATATAAGTAGCGATGAGCGAATCTGTCTTGTTTCGCATCACGAAAAATTAGTGAATCTTTCAAAAGATTCGCGAAACAGCGAAAAATTTGTGAAGTGCTGAAAATGTCTCGCATCAAAAGAAATTGTTGCCTGCGACTAATCTCTTGACGCCCACATCTATTCTTTTGTTGCCCACGGCTATTCTTTTGTCGCCCACGGCTATTCTTTTGTCGCATGGCTATTCTTTTGTCGCCTGTGGCTATTCTTTTGTCGCCCACAGCTATTCTTTTGTCACGCGGCTATTCTTTTGTCGCCCACGGCTATTCTTTTGTCACACATGGCTATTCTTTTGTCATGCGGCTATTCTTTTGTCGCCCATGGCTATTCTTTTGTCACGCGGCTATTCTTTTGTCACCCGCGGCTATTCTTTTGTCGCCCATGGCTATTCTTTTGTCCCGCGGCTATTCTTTTGTTGCCCACGGCTATTCTTTTGTTGCCCACGGCTATTCTTTTTGACGCGTGGCAAATTTTTCCATCCGTTTCACAAAAAAATCCACCAATGGCAAAACGCAGAAATTCTCTGCAAATCCATGCCTGGCGAAACATTTCGCCCATCAAAAATATAAGAATGCCCACAACTCATGGTCACAACATAAAATTTTGTCATCCTTGCAAAGAATAATTTGCAAATGTATCTGCTCCAAAATTTATCTTTTGCTTGTTTCATGCAAAATAATTGCATCATGATAATGTATTAGCTAGAAATATGCTGTATGAAATATTCACACTGTTTCTGAAGATGCTTATTTTGATATTTATGTAGAAGTTCTTGCAGTTCTAAAGTGAAGAATCTAGCCAACTACATGATCTTGTGATTTTCTTTCTCCTCAGCTATTTAATTATGAAAGTGCTGTATCCAAAAATAACCTAGATTACACGTTCGTTCCTGTTTTCTGTCAACGATATTCAATTTTTCCACTTCGACAATAACATATTCAAGAAAGAAGATCAGAGGCTAATACAGTAAGTACATCACATTGGGGTAACCACAGGTCATGTCCATCTGGTTCATTATCTCTGACTATTATCTTCAAGTATCTATCTGCCATCTGATCTACTGTTTCTAGCTATGCATTTAGCTCTAAATGTCAATAAAGGCGTCTGTTCAGTCCATTATTCTGCTCTTCTATAAATGTAATGTTGTACAGGTAATTGAAAAGTCCCATCAAGATTGTATACCATTTGGAATTAAAGATTACAAAACATTCTCAGCATGAACATCTGCAGATGTTCTAAATATTTATGCCAGGCTTGCCCATATTAAGGGGTTTTGCCATCATCGCTTGATTACTGATTGTTGGTTGATGGCTTTTTAAGCAAAATGAAAATACACCAAAAGGGCATATAAATAGCTAAGGGAATAAATACATTTTCTAAAGAAGGTTTAGTCATTTGAGTGAATTAGAAAAAGGTGCTTGGGGATACAGCTTCAAATTAAACTTGGCAGCATTTCCTCAGTTCAGTTTCACAATGAAAAATAATTAAAACACAAAGATTCACCAACTGAATATTATCTAACAAAGCATTGTTTAGCTTTATGCCTGACAGGATCCAACTTAGGTTTTTATTATCACGTCTAAGAATGAAATCTTTATATTGTAGCTAATCCTTTCGAACCCAACAATACAAGACATGGACAATGAGCTTATTCATTATTTAAACCTTTAAACCTTCACTATGTCGACTAGAACTCATCACATCGTCATTGTAATGTGTATACAATACTCCTTTACTCTAGAAGAGAATACAATCAATTCAGTTTTAGTTAAGGAGGTTTGTGTGTTGGGGGCCCTTTGATTGATGTTATGCAGCAACTCATGCCACAACCGATCAAAAAGTCATGCAGAAATTAAAAATATATGGCAGAGCATTACAGGGATTTCCAAATCTCATTGGCATCTTCTGCTTGCACTCCATTGATTAATATTTGACACAAATTTTTGTCTGATTCACAAAAAACTTTGCTGCAGGTGAATTCACAGACAGGGTGAGACTAGGCCACCGGGACACCAGGAAAAATCCTGGTGGGCCGCGGTGGCCCAGACCCGACCCTTGCCGCCACTCCCTCTGCCCGACCGTTCCTCCCCTGATGCGTTAAATCTACGCGTGTTCAGGGGAGAATGTCAGGTGGGGGGTTAGGGGGGCACCTGTGTAGGGGGGGTTAGGGGACGCGGCCGGTGGGGACACCTGCAGGGTCCCCGGGGCGGGAACCCCAGTGGGCCTTGCACCCCCCAGTCCGATCCTATTCACAGATTTTGATGTAAATTTGTTTTTTCACTCATCTCTCAATGCACCATAGGCTCTACAATCCACAGCACTCAGAGGGTTGAGCTGTAGTGATAAGCAAATCTGTCCATTTTCGCTTTGGAGGCGATATACGCTGAAAAATCCGTGAAACGGTGAAAATGTTGCGTGTCAAAATGTCCAATTTTTTTGATACAAGTCCTTTTTTTTCTATGGAGGCAAATTTTTGGTGCACGGCAAATTTTTACACAGCAAATTTTGTCACCCATTTTGTGAAATAATCCACCAATGGCAAAAGGTGAAACATGAAATCCATGCCTGACAAATTATTTCGCCCATCACTATTCAGCTGGCCTTTTTGTGTCTGAAACTGGCCCTGGGATGGTCAAGTTATTGGGCTGGTGGGTTTCTTAAAAAAACCCTTATCATTTTCTAGATCAGTGATCCCCAACCAGTGACTCGGGGGCAACATTTTAATCCCCAACCCCTTGGATGTTGCTCTCAGTGCCCCCAAACCAGGGGGTTATTTTTTAATTTCTGACTTGGGGGCAAGTTTTGGTTGAATAAAAACAAGATTTCCTACCAAATAAAGCCCCTGTAAGCTGATAGGGTGCATAGAGGCCCATAATAGCCAATCCCAGCCCTTATTTGGCACCTCCATGAACTTTTATGGTGCTTGTGTTGCTCCCCAAGTCTTTTTACATTTGACTGTGGCTCATGAGTAAGAAAGGTTGGGGATCCCTGCTCTAAATAATTCATTTTTGGATGCCAATAAAAAGAGGACTTCTAAACATGCATTTTGGTACTGAATGACTATTTTATCCTACCATTTTCTAATTCATTTTGTCTTCTTCGTCTTCTTACAAAATCCGTGCTGCAGGATGATTTGAAATCGGGAAATGTATATGTAAAATCTTTTTTCTTTTTCATTTGGTAGAATTTAAAATGTAATTCTGTCTGGTCTTTCTTTCTTCCAGGAAAATAGGAATTATTTGGCTCCTTGCCCCAGATATTTAGTATAACAGAGTGACTTCTCTATAGTATACTCACCCATTTTACAGCCTTGTTCATCACTTTCATCCCCACAATCATCAAATTTATCGCACTGGAGATCCACAGAGATGCACTTTTTATTATTGCAGGTGAACTCGTCCTTTTTGCAGGGTTTCACTTTTTGTCTTGCTGCTAATGTATCATGCAAAGAGAGTATAAATCACAATTAGCTTTTACTTTTTTTACTGAAAAGCAACCAGCATGAAGAAGGGATGGCCAAGAAACAGTAGGGTCTCTCATGCGTTTCCGATATAATTATTTAACAGTCGACTTTATAGCACAAATAAACTTTCAATTAAGATTTCAATTAAGGTCAATTATTCTTTTTTTTCTCGCCAACGATTTCGATCTAATTACATTTAAACTGAGACGTGTGGTGTAAGTTAAATTCCACATACCACAGCAAGCTTCATCCGAGTTATCACCACACTCGTCCAATCCATTGCAAATCTGTTCTGTTCTTAGGCACACTCGGTTGTTATGGCATCTGAAAGGCCTTGTGGGTGGGCACAGAAACTTTACTTAAGAAGAAAAACAGCAGAAATTAAAACTCAAGATTTTATTTTTGAAGTTCAACTTAGTTTGTGATATGAAATCTGACAAATGTTCATGGTCTCATTCAGTGTTGCCGAACCTATATGTTCCCAAAATGTTACTTAACTCCACCTCCAGGTACTCTGGTTTCCTCCCACAACCAAAACTAATACAAGAGTGCAATGGTTTAAAATGATAGCTAAAGCCTAAAACCGAATATGGCTTAATGTGTTTATACTAAACTTACTATACCAACACTAAGGGGCACATATTTACTAATCCACGAAAATCCGAAATGCGTCCGAATGCGTTTTTTCCGTAATGATCGGTATTTTTGCGATTTTTTTTCCTTGCCGTCACGACTTTTTCGTCGCCGGCGTGAAAAAATTGGATTGGTTCTTCCGTCGTTTACAATTGCTCAATGCGAAAAAATCGCGACGGTGACGAAAAAGTCTCACAAAATATGATAAAGTCGTGACGGCGATGAAAAAAATAGCGCAAAATACGAAAAACCGCGACGGCGACGAAAAAGTTGCAAAATTTTCATTTCCAATCCGATTTTTTCCCATTCAGGATTTGGATTTGTGGATTAGTAAATGTGCCCCTAAGTAGTAATGATTTAGGCCTTCAAAGTTGTGGACAGGACCTCACCATTTTGTAGGCCATATTTTCAGTGTCAGTGACTCTCACATACTCTGTGAGTTCTGGATTGCTATTGAGAAGCTAAAGTTAGGGGGTGGTGGATATCATCAAGAAGAAAATTAGGCTTACCTGTCATAGAAGCTAATGCTACGGGGTTGATTCTTAAATAGTGATGAGCAAATCTGAAAAATCTGTGAAACGTGTTTGTTGCGCGACTTTTTTGTCCCCTGCATCTGTTTTTTGTCACCCATGGTTTTTTTTTTTTTTGCGTCTTATTTTGGACGTGATCGTGCCTATTTTGCCACGACCATGCCCAATTTGCCACGACCAAAACTTTTTTTTGACGCACAACAAATTTTTCCACAGGGAATTTTCGTGGAAGTTTCACAAAACAATTCACCAATGGCGAAATGTGGAAATTCGCTGCAAATCCATGCCTGGCGAATAAAAATTTGCTCATCACCATTCTTAAACTCTAATATACTATGTATCAGTTTCTAAGGTGCCATGCCATGTGAATATGAATAAATTAGGAACATATCAACTCCTTTTTGTAGCAAGAGCTCATCAGTTGTGCTTATGTAGAAAAAACTGCATAAACACTTTTTTGAACTTTCTGATGGATTATGGGTCTTAAAGTGCTTCTGTTTTCTAGAGAATCTGTGTGCAACCCACTGTGGAAAGCAGAGGGTTAGGCTAAGGGGCTGATTTACTAAGACACGAATTCCAACCGAATTGGAAAAATTCCAATTGGAAAACGAACATTTTGCGACTGTTTCGTATTTTTTGCGATTTTTTCGGCGCCTTTACGACTTTTCGGAAATTATCGCGACTTTTTCGTTACCAATACGATTTGCGCGAAAAAACGCGCGTTTTTCGTAGCCATTCCGAAAGTTGCGATTTTTTCGTAGCGTTAAAACTTGCGCGAAAAGTTGCGCTTTTTTCGTAGCGTTAAAACTTAAAAGGCGCGACGTTTCGCACAAGTTTTAACACTACGAAAAAATCGCAACTTTTTGCGCAAGTTTTAACGCTACGAAAAAATCGCAACTTTCGGAATGGCTACGAAAAACTCGCGTTTTTTCGCAAAAATCGTATTGGTAACGAAAAAGTCGCGATGATTTTCCGAAAAAATCGCAAAATACCGATCATTACGAAAAAAACGCAATCGGACGCATTCGGCCCGTTCGTGGGTTAGTAAATGTGCCCCTAAGAGTCCTCCACTGTCGGAATTGGTCAATAAACAGTTTCCATGTTCTCAAAGCCCATATAAAATCCACACAAAGGCAAATTTGCTTGCCCAGAGGCATACTTTTTTCATTTTGTGAATAATTTTTCTTATAACATTCCCCCCTTTCAATCCATTGGTATGAGGTACAGGCGGTATAGTCAATGTTTTCCCCATTTGGCCAAGAAAATGCCAATTTGATATTAGCCTTAAGACAATGCTAATTTAAAAAAAAAAAAAAAAATAGATAAGTAGTAGTGATGAGCGAATCTTTCCTGTTTCGCTTTGGTGTAAAATTCGCAAAACGACAAAAAATCCGCAAAACGCGTTTGTGGTGTGACCTTTTTGTCGCCCATGTCTTTTTTTGTTGCCCGCATCTTTTTATATTTTTACATGACCCTGCCTATTTTGACATAACCCTGCCCAATTTGACTCGACCACGATTTATTTTTTTGGACGCTCGGCAAATGTTTTTTGCGGCAAATTTTTGCAGAAGGTTCGCAAAACAATTCACCAATGGCGAAATGCGAAAAATCACTGAAAACCCATGCCTGGCAAAAAAATTCGCTCATCACTAATAAGTAGTATATTCGATATGTTATAAGCACTTTATTAATCAACTTTTTGTTCTCCAGGTTAAAAGATCTTGGCTAAATAAATATATATTGAAATACAGGTAATCGGCACATAGATTTACTGTATGTATAAAACATTCAAATCTCACAGAATATTTCAATAAGTAAAACCCTACCACACATTTCAGGCACTTCATCTGAGTTATCTCCGCAATCATCTTCCCCATCACATAACCATAATTGTAGTTTGCAGAGAGTATTATTGCACAGGAACTCGTCGGCTCTGCATATATTTGCTGTTTCAAAGAGAAAGGTTAGAGAAAGAAAAGAGGGAAAAAAAATAAAATCACATTTACTGGGAATGTTTTTTTTTCTCACAAAACGTAAAACAAAGTAATAGCAACTTTGTTGTCATGGCCTGCAGGAGATAATGATGTAATGACTCACTATAACAAGAAGCCGGGAACACAACTGACACAGGCTGTATTATTACTGTACATTCCGTTTGAAGTGTAATTATCAGCTAAAGTCTTTGCTTTCTTCCATGTACCGTTCGAACGGGTGGATTGGTAGATAAAGCAAAACAAAATGGTCTGCTGTTTTACAAAACATTGGTTGGTGGGGGGCTATGCCTTTCCGTTACTCTGCATAGCGAGGTTTATTGGTAAGTGCTATGGAAGGGACTGTATTTATACTCGTTAACTCATCTGTGATTTTGCACTGCATATCTGAATGTTAAGGTGGCAATGTAAATTGTATTTGAATGTTATTCGGAAAAACTTGTCAAAAATATAATTACTACTACTACTGGTATAGTATCCCATATCCAGAAACCCGTTATCCAGAAAGTCAGAAAGAAATTATTGTAATTTTTAGAAAGGATTGTTTAATAATAAAACAGTACCTGTACTTGATCCCAACTAAGATATAATTACCCCTTATTGGGGCAGAACAGCCCTATTGGGTTTATTTAATGGTTAAATGATTCCCTTTTCTCTGTAATAATAAAACAGTACCTGTACTTGATCCCAACTAAGATATAATTACCCCTTATTGGGGCAGAACAGCCCTATTGGGTTTATTTAATGGTTAAATGATTCCCTTTTCTCTGTAATAATAAAACAGTACCTGTACTTGATCCCAACTAAGATATAATTACCCCTTATTGGGGGCAGAACAGCCCTATTGGGTTTATTTAATGGTTAAATGATTCCCTTTTCTCTGTAATAATAAAACAGTACCTGTACTTGATCCTAACTAAGATATAATTACCCCTTATTGGGGGCAGAACAGCCCTATTGGGTTTATTTAATGGTTAAATGATTCCCTTTTCTCTGTAATAATAAAACAGTACCTGTACTTGATCCCAACTAAGATATAATTAACCCTTATTGGGGCAGAACAGCCCTATTGGGTTTATTTAATGGTTAAATGATTCCCTTTTCTCTGTAATAATAAAACAGTACCTGTACTTGATCCCAACTAAGATATAATTACCCCTTATTGGGGGCAGAACAGCCCTATTGGGTTTATTTAATGGTTAAATGATTCCCTTTTCTCTGTAATAATAAAACAGTACCTGTACTTGATCCCAGCTAAGATATAATTACCCCTTATTGGGGCAGAACAGCCCTATTGGGTTTATTTAATGGTTAAATGATTCCCTTTTCTCTGTAATAATAAAACAGTACCTGTACTTGATCCCAGCTAAGATATAATTACCCCTTATTGGGGCAGAACAGCCCTATTGGGTTTATTTCATGGTTAAATGATTCCCTTTTCTCTGTAATAATAAAACAGTACCTGTACTTGATCCCAACTAAGATATAATTACTCCTTATTGGGGGCAGAACAGCCCTATTGGGTTTATTTAATGGTTAAATGATTCCCTTTTCTCTGTAATAATAAAACAGTACCTGTACTTGATCCCAACTAAGATATGAATAATCCTTATTGGAGGCAAAACAATCCTATTGGGTTTAATTACTGTTTAAATAATGTTTTTAGCAGACTTTAGGTAGGGGATCTGAATTACAGAAAGACCCCTTATCCGGAAAACCCCAGATCCTGCGCATTCTGGATAATGGGTCCCATACCTGTACTACTACTACTAATAATGATGATTAGAGATGTAGCGAACTGTTCGCCGGCGAACTAATTCGCACGAACATCGGGTGTTCACAAGTTCGCAAACTTTTTGCGTATGTTCACAATTTGGGTTCACACATGGTGTTTTTCAGCCTAGTACTGGTGTAAGCAAATCCCATTTCCATGGTGCTAATAGTGCGAAATAGCAAAAAACGCCGCGTATTTCCGCTAGGTCTGCCAGCTGCCTTTGCGGTTTTACTCAACGCTGTGTCAACAAAGTATTTTTCAGAGACATTTTTGCCCTTGATCCCCCTCCTGCATGCCCCTGTCCAGGCCGTGGCACCCTTTAAACAACTTTAAAATCAGTTTTCTGGCCAGAAATGGCTTTTCTAGGTTTTAAAGTTCGCCTTCCCATTGAAGTCTATGGGGTTCGCAAAGTTCGTGAATATTCGCGCTTTTTTTGGCGTAAATTCGCGAACACATTCGCAAACTTTTTTTTTGAGGTTCGCTACATCCCTATTGGTGAGTTTTCTACGACTTATGGATGCTAGATTGCTAGTCATAGGTGTATGTTTTTGGATATGTTAGGAAGGCCATACTGACAACAATGGCAAATGTCACCAATTTATTATTTCCTGCTTGCATCTTCCTGAAGACAATCTAAATATTGTTACTGATATTTATAATAAAGGGTTAAATCATTCTAGCAGTTGTAGTTCAGCAACATCAGGGTTGCATTTTCAAAGCTTACAAAGGTAAATTGAACCTCTGTGGGTTTGTGTTGCCAAATTTTGTTAGTTGCAACTATGACCAATTTTTTTTCAATTTGGTATATGTGTGCTTCATAGACCCTGTATGTATATGTATTACTTTCTTAATTCCATTTTAAGTATCCATACGGTGTATGAAACAATAAATTGTTTGTCATAGTTCCACAATCTTCCAAATGTCATTAAAAATTGGCATATAATTTCATGTGATAAATGACTTCATCAATAGAGAAGGGCACTATCATTTGTTTTACACGTCCAATAAATGTAATATTGGAAGTGAATGTCTATGAAGTCAGGTGACTTACTGTACGAAAAGCTATAGGCAAGATATATTTGTATGAAAAGCCTCCCTTATTGAAAGCATGGCACAGCCAATGATTAATGAGTATATAGCCAATGATTAATGAGTATATCAAACAACATAGATCTCTAGTTTTAATTCTTTATTGCTATTAATTAATTTTAGCCATGTCTAATACAATATTATTTGATCTATATATGGAGTTTAATCTAGTGAGAGAAATGAAACAAATTGAATATAATATTCACAATATTGGTTTTTTCGAGGTTGAAATTGTTCCTATTGAATTATTCCACAATTCCTATAGAAATGTTTAATATATAGATCAGTGTTTTTCAACCTTTTTTGGGCAAAGGCACACTTGTTTCATGAAAAAAATCACGAGGCACACCACCATTAGAAAATGTTAAAAAATTTAATTCTGTGCCCAGCAGCAGTGCCCCCCTAGTACATTGGTGCCCAGCAGCAGTGCCCCCCTAGTACATTGGTGCCCAGCAGCAGTGCCCCCCTAGTACATTGGTGCCCAGCAGCAGTGCCCCCCTAGTACATTGGTGCCCAGCAGCAGTGCCCCCCTAGTACATTGGTGCCCAGCAGCAGTGCCCCCCTAGTACATTGGTGCCCAGCAGCAGTGCCCCCTAGTACATTGGTGCCAAGAGCAGTGCCCCCCTAGTACATTGGTGCCCAGCAGCAGTGCCCCCCTAGTACATTGGTGCCAAGAGCAGTGCCCCCCTAGTACATTGGTGCCCAGCAGCAGTGCCCCCCTAGTACATTGGTGCCAAGAGCAGTGCCCCCCTAGTACATTGGTGCCAAGAGCAGTGCCCCCCTAGTACATTGGTGCCCAGCAGCATTGCCCCCCTAGTACATTGGTGCCAAGAGCAGTGCCCCCCTAGTACATTGGTGCCCAGCAGCAGTGCCCCCCTAGTACATTGGTGCCCAGCAGCAGTGCCCCCCTAGTACATTGGTGCCCAGCAGCAGTGCCCCCCTAGTACATTGGTGCCAAGAGCAGTGCCCCCCTAGTACATTGGTGCCAAGAGCAGTGCCCCCCTAGTACATTGGTGCCCAGCAGCATTGCCCCCCTAGTACATTGGTGCCAAGAGCAGTGCCCCCCTAGTACATTGGTGCCCAGCAGCAGTGCCCCCCTAGTACATTGGTGCCCAGCAGCAGTGCCCCCCTAGTACATTGGTGTCCAGCAGCAGTGCCCCCCTAGTACATTGGTGCCAAGAGCAGTGCCCCCCTAGTACATTGGTGCCCAGCAGCATTGCCCCCCTAGTACATTGGTGCCAAGAGCAGTGCCCCCCTAGTACATTGGTGCCCAGCAGCAGTGCCCCCCTAGTACATTGGTGCCCAGCAGCAGTGCCCCCCTAGTACATTGGTGCCCAGCAGCAGTGCCCCCCTAGTACATTGGTGCCAAGAGCAGTGCCCCCCTAGTACATTGGTGCCCTGCCTACGGCACACCAGGCAACATCTCGCGGCACACTAGTGTGCCGCGGAACAGTGGTTGAAAAACGCTGATATAGATACATCATTTTGCCACTGCAAAGTAGTGTTCAAAATCAAAATCTCAAAGATATTTATTCTCCACAATGGGTAGGTTTCCTAGCTGGAACGGCACCATGTATTTCCCAACACTAAAATAAGATAAATGCTAAAAATCATCATCCTCCTTCTCTGATTGTCTTCCTACACTAAAATAGACCGACTGACTAGATTTGCAAAGAAATGGAGTGTTCAAGATCAGCACAAAGAGAAATAGTGCTACATTGGCTTGTTAAAGAAGGCTTTGGATGGCTTCTAGAAGGACCCTACAAACAAATATGGGTAGAAATGCTGTATTTTATATACTGAACTTACTGCAATGACCTAAAGTTCTAGATTCTCTATAAGGGGGAGATTTACTAAGGCACGAATGCTTCAAATGCGTCCGTATGCGTTTTTTTTCCGTAATGATCGGTATTTTTGCGACTATTACGCTGCCGTCGCGATTTTGTTGTATTTTCGGATTTTCCGCCGTTTACAATCGCTCAATACGAAAAAATCGCGACGGCGACGAAATAGTCGCGCAAAATACGATAAAGTTGCGACGGCGATGAAAAAGTCATGGAAAATACAAAAAAGTCACGACAGCGACGAAAAGACGGCAACATTTTCGTTTCCAATCCGAATTTTTGCCATTCGGGATTCAAATTCGTGCTTTGGTAAATCTGCCCCTTAGAGTAGGGATTTAGGCTTTTGAATTTGCATGTAGGGAGTCGCCATCTTGGATTTTGTTAGGTGTACTCTGGGCTAATCCAAGTTTAGGGGGAGTTGCAAATCATCAAGCAGAAATGATGTCGTATAAACTGATGTTACAGGGATGATTTTTAAATTCTGATGCCAATTGCACAGGTTTCTGAGCTGCCATGTAATGTGAATCTGAACGAATTACTAGTGATGAGTGAATCTGTCTCGTTTCGCTTCTCCCAAAAATTTGTGAAGTGGCAAAAATGTTGTGCAAAAAAAAAAAAAAAATTGTCAATTTTTTTTGACCCAAGTAATTTTTTTTCATGAGGGACAGATTTTTTTTATGCGGGTGACAATTTTTTGTTGCGGGCGACAATTCTTTGTCTCACAGCGAATTTTACACCCATTTCACGAAACAATCTGCCAATGGCAAAATGCAGAAATTCACCACGGATGCCTGGTGAATTATTCACCCATCACTACTAATTACTAATCAACCTTGTGTTACTTTTATATTCTATATATACTGTGTATTGTGAGTGGTGTATTGGTAAGTATGCCCAGAGCATGTGCTATATACAGGGTCGGACTGGGGGGGTGCAGGGCCCACCGGGGCTCCCGCCCCAGAGGCCTTGCAGGTGCCCCAGCTAGCCGTGTCTCCTACCCCCCCAAGGGGCCCCCCTAACCCCCCCCGCAGGGCCCCCACCCGACTTCCTCCCCGAGCGTGTATAAATTGAACGCGTCAGGGGAGGAACAGTCAGTAGGGGAGCGCCGGCAAAGGTCGGACTGGGCCGCTGGGGTCCACTAGGGCTGGGGCCCACCGGGATTTTTCCTGGTGTCCCGGCGGCCCAGTCTGACCCTGGCTATATATACTGTATATATATATAAGATAAAGAGGGGGGCATTTAAGAGGTACAGACCCTCCCTGATACAGGGTTGTGGTTGCCATCAGCTGTACAGAATCTCAAAACATAAGAGCACATTCTCAATGCCCCTCACAGTAAGCAAAGTGCAAAAACAGACCTCAATCAGCCATTATTTGCACTTTTTCTTCACTGCATGGGGTATTGTGCTGATCCACTGTGCCATCCATCCAGTTTTATAGGGGTGGGTGTGGGATGGCTCTTGCACCAATTAGTGCTCTTGCACTTGGGCCCCCAGAGTAGTCTCATCTAATTGTGATTTGTTTAACAATTAGTGACTTTTTCTAGGAATAATCCAGTTGTCTTTTTGAGATTAAGAATGGCATTTTTATTCTTGGAGCTGGGGGTTTTATGTGTTTCCTTTACAATGAATGTCAAGGTGATTTTAAAGTAGGGATGCATCGAATCCAGGGTTTGGTATTCGGCCATGATTCAACCTTTTTTCGGCAGGATTTGGATTTGGTTGAATCCGTGGTCGAACCGAATCTGAATCCTAAAAAATCAAGTGACTTTTTGTCACGTAAACACAGAAGTGGAAAATTTTTCACTACGTGTGACATTTAACCCTTCCAAAACCATATTAGCATATACTAAGTAGGGTTTGGATTCGGTTCGGTATTCAGTCGAATCCTTTTACGATGAATTTGGGGGTTCATCCAGATCCAAAAAACTGGATTCGCCGCATCTCTATTTTAAAGAAATAGATGGGGGGGGGGGGCAATTTGCAAATTTTTGAAAATGTTTTTTGAATCTCTAAAAAAAACTTGAAAAACTTGAATCTGAAAAAAAGAACAGTTCCAGAAAAACAACTTGATTGCAGTAAGATTGCATTGTTTCATTCACTTTCGATGAGTCTATAAAATTCAGCACAAGTTAACCTGGTTTTAGCTGGCAAATTATCAATTTTTAGAAATTGATAAATCTGGAAAATTTAATATGTTTTTATATAAATTAGTAATTTTTAGCTGAATTTGTTTTTCAAATGCAGCAAGAACTTTAGAATCAATATGTCTATGTAAACCATACTTATATATACATATATATATATATATATATATATATATATATATTTTCATACTAATATATACAATACATTACTGTTTAGCAACAATCATCTATATTTGGCTATCCATGGCAAAGGCAAAGCAATAACCCAAGATGATTATACTCTTTGTTTGCTAATGGCTTGTAAAGAGTAATTTAAAAAATAATTGGCATTGATATTCTCCTATCCTGGGAGGATAGACAAGAAATTGGCAAGAAAAACTTGAAAAATACTTGAAATACTTAAAAAGTATTTCTTTAACTTGCACAATAATTGGTAATTACTGCAGCAATTTAGAGTTTATTACTTTGGGTTTAATATGTATGCTCAAGTTTATTTTTTAATCTGATTTCTGAAAGAATGAAATAAAGTATTATTATAAAGCATTGACTTTGAATCAACATAAACATAGTCAATACTGTGTAAAGGGAAACTACACCCCCAGAATGAATACGGAACCAACAGACAGTTTATATTATGTTAAGTGACTTATTAAAGAATCTTGACAAACTGGAATATATATATCAGTAAATATTGCCCTTTTACATCCTTTCCCTTGAGCCGCCATTTAGAGATGGGCTGTGTACTCCCTCAGAGATCAGCTGACAGGAAGTGATGCAGCTCTAACTGTAACAGGAAGTAGTGTGGGAGCAAATGGCAGAACTCTGTCCATTCATTGGCTGAAGGGGCCTAGCATGTATGTGTGCCTTGGCTTGTTTGTGTGCACTGTGAATCCTATGATCCCAGGGGGCGGCCCTTAATTCTTAAAATGGCAGTTTTCTATTTAGGATTACCCAATGGCACATACTACCAGGCACGGATTTGTGGAAAGGCCACAAAGGCCCGGGCCTAGGGAGGCACAAGTTTAGGGGCAGCATGCCGCCCCGCCGCAAAAGAATTTTTAAATTTGGCTCCCATACGGAGCAGTCGGGACCTCTCCCCACTGCTCCGTATGGGAGTGTAAATCTGCGATTGCGCATACGCATTGGTGACGCATGATCGCGCATGCGCACTCGGGGGGAGAGGGGGCGGCCTCGGGGCGCCCAGAAGTTGAATCCGGCCCTGCATACTACAAAAAAAAATATTTTAATAGAGACCTACTTTGTTTGGGGGTATAGTTTTCCTTTAAAGAGCTATTTGCTCCTGAGGAAGCGTGCCGTGAGCACGCGAAACGCGTTGGGCTTTTTGTTGTGTCCGATATACTGCTTCACACTGTAAGTAGCCTGCATTGTGCAGGGGCTTTATTTTACATTTTAAACTATTTTATACTATTTTCGATTCCTCTTCATTCCATATACTCTGAGGACTAAGGATGCACTGCAATCAATAGCCGAATTGACTTCTCTACATGCTCTTATTTTAATTAAATCTGGTGAGCATTTACTTTGGACACATCGTGTGGGTGTGATACACTGCATTGGGCTGATATATAAGCACTTTTGATTGTTCGATTCACTTAATATATTTGCACATTTTGCACCAAATTAGAACGCTAAAAATCTTTTAGCGTTTTAGTCACAAAGAAAGTTTTGTACGTATTGCACTAGTTTTGCTTTTGTTTTTCTCTAATTCCATGCGCTTCCATCAACACGATTACACATATATATATATAAACATATATTTAATAAATATTTATATATATATACTGTATATATAAAAATCCTTAGGAAGTAGGCCGCTCAACACAGGACTTATGGTGAACAAAAAAATTTATGGTGAACATAAATTTTTTTGTTCACCATAAGTCCTGTGTTGAGCGGCCTACTTCCTAAGGATTTTTGTACTTATTAACGAGGACTGCACCCAGGCAAGTTTGACCTTTGGATATCGAGAGTGCCTTCCCTACGACTCTATACTGTATATATATATATATTATTCAACAAAACAAACATACTTTCCCTATTTATTTTCTTGACTGAATATTTTCCCAGGAGTTTTTTCCCCATATTTCACCCACTTGGATGTTAATGCTTGATCAATGTGCTTCTTTGTTTTCACAGAAAAATACATTTGCAGCGCTGAAAGTCTTAAATTATTCTTCCGCAAGGAATTGGAGTGTATTTTCTGTACTGTCAAAGGCAATCAGCAAGAGACTTATTTATTGTAACTGACAAAGAATATAAAGGTGAATAATTTCCTTAGAATATTTTACTTGGTCTTTTGTTGTATTACATTAAATGGATTTGGGCTTTTGCATTTGTCTGTGTATAAAGCTTGGTCTTGGATTTGACATGTCTTCAAAGAGGAAAAACTGTAGGAAATAGTATGATTACCTGTTTCCTGTAACAATACCGCAGACGGTATATTCATTTAAATGTCTGCTATGCTAATGTTTGCTTCTCAACCACAAGGCACTGATGGAAATACGGGCAAAGATGAAATAATTAGTTTGACTTTTCTTTAGATTTATTTATTATTCTTTGAACAAAATGCCATACTAAAATAGAAGCCTCCAATTTGTGTTTATATTTGTGTGCTTTTGTTGAAAACTTTTATGATTAGCTGCCCAAAAATGACACCAGGGGGCCGATTTACTGATCCACGAACGGATCGAAAGTGTCCGAATGCGTTTTTTTCGTAATGATCGGTATTTTGCAATTTTTTTTCACCGCCGTTGCGACTTTTTCGTAAATTGTCACGACTTTTTCTTAGCCGTTACGACTTGCGCAAATTGTCGCAACTTTTTCGTAGCCATCGTGAAAAAATAGCAAAGGTTTGCCCGCCGTTAACTAGCGCTCAATATGAAAAAGTCGCGACAATTCGCACAAGTCGTAACAGCTACGAAAAAGTCGCGACAATTCGCGCGTCGTAACAGCTACAAAAAAGTTGTGACAATTCACAAAAAAGTCGCGGCGGCGACAAAAAAATCGCAAAAAATACGAAAAAGTCGCAAAACGTTCTTTTGCAATCCGATTTTTTCCCATTCGGGATTCGGATTCGTGGATTAGTAAATCAGCCCCCAGGAATCATTGTGAAAGGGACAGAGATGTATTTACAAGACCTGAAATGGATGGATACATTGGAGATGTTGCACAGTGAATCTTGGGGGACAGATTTACTAAAACTCAGTTTTTTTCTTGTTTTTATTTTTAAGAAACCATGAAAAAAAACTCATTTCCACAATGACACTTATCAAAAGATCTGAACTGAAAAAGTATGAACGAAAAAATGTTGCTGAAAATTTTCAAAAACATGACTTGGATCAGAGGAGCTAATTGTAAGGCTCTGCTTGGGTTTGAACCTGGGTCTTCCTGGTTGCTCTCCCTAGCCACTGGGTCAGGAGATCAGCAGGCACATGCTCATGTCCCATTCATTTTCCCTTCCACCTGTTTTACTGGCTATGTTACATCAACCCAGCAGCCATATTGGTTTGGTTGGGGTCAGCCAATCAGGGCTGAATATATAAGCCAGCCCTCCTCACTTCCTGTCCCTAAGCATTGGCCTTAACCCTGAGCACTGTGGCATGACCCTAGCTTTCCATTCCTTGCTCTGGTTCTTGACCCTACTCTTCATCCTTCCCTTGTTCTAGCCCCTGTTTTGCTCAGTCCTGTTCTTGCTGGGTTCTTTTTTGGCTACTTCCCCCTGCTTCTGCTTTCCCATATACTCTATCTGCTCCGTTTTGCACCATTTAGTTACCCCTTCTACATCTGCTCAGTCCTACACCATCCAGTTACCACCTTTTTGTCTGCTCCGTCCTGCTCCATCCAGTAAACACTTCTTTGTCCACTCCATTCTGCTCCATTCAGTTATTACTTCTTTGTCTGATCTTTCCTGCTCCATCCAGTTACTGATTCAATACCCTCTTTACCCTGATCTCACTCCTGTACCTTCATCACCAAGATTCAACTCCTGTCTACACAATACCAGACACTTTCTCATCCTTAGTGATCCCTTACTATCCTTCACACTAATATGACTACTCTACACTGCAATCCAAACAAAATTCAGCTTTTGTCAGTACGCCGGACCTCCATGGAATAAAAAACATCAGCCTTTCTTCATTTCTTTTTAAAAACACTTAAAAAGAAATGAATAAAGGCTGATGTTTTAGATACCATGGAGGTCCGGCGTACTGACTAAAGCTGCATTTTGTTTGGATTGGGTTTTGCTCCTCTAGGCTACGGGTTCGGGGCTTAAGCACCCAGACCACACGTTGACTTTGGTGAGATTGAACTTCTTCAGATTGTGTTTTGGCTGTGTACTTATAGGTGGCAGGCCCGGGGTTTACACACCCCGGCCAATAAGTTATTTAGGTACAGTTACCTCTTGTCTTTAATTTATTATATTTACTTGCTACCTTCGCTATTAATTTTTTCATTAATTATCATTGTTTTCTTTTCTTAATTGGGTTTGTTACACTACACTGCACAATAGTTATTATCAGAAATATTTTTGACTTTTTCAGAGTCAAGAAGTAGCCTTTAACCATATTTGTGTGAACCTCTAAGAATGAAAGAGAACAGTAAAAGTTCAGCTTGATATCCGATAATCCCCAGATTCCCAGAACAAATAAATTAAATGGTGAGTTTGACTTGGACTGATTTTTGTATGATGAAAGAGTAATAGTGTGTCAGCACCAATGGTTCTCAGCAGCCAAACGGAATAGATTTGGGAATAAAACATTAGCTCATGTTTCTCCTATTGTGCCATTTGGTTGGTTGTTCATATCTCTTATCTCTGAACCTCTTTGGAATTCTGCTTGTATTAACCGCTGATATCACTACACATATACAATGTTTGTTGATACCCAGCTAATCATTGAAATTAGCTATTTTTTATAAGATCAGCTAATCCTTAATTCTGCAATAGTTATTCCCTGCCACATTCAAGAAAATAAATATTCTACTGTTTAATAATTGATTTCAAATGCAAATACAGTCGAAACTTGGGAATCCTTTTGAAAAGAAAGTCACAGCGTTTTACTCCATTGTATAGAACCCTTTTTTTCAAAAGCCATTTGATGACAAAACTCATTAAATTAAGCAAGATAAAAATTTGTTTTGGGGTCCCAGATCATTTATTCCATTAACCTTACAGTACACTTGGGGGCTGCTAACTTATTGGAGCGCTTTACGCAAATGAAATAAAACTCACAGGCAACCTTTGAGAAATGAGACAGAAACATTACTAACCTCTCTCGCAATTATCTTCATCACTGCCATCCACACAGTCTTGAACTCCATCACAAAACCACCTCAGAGGGATGCAATAGGCTCTGTTCCTACATCGAAACTGGTTCTCTTTGCATTCAGCCACACAGTCATTCTGTAGAATAAATAATAATAATTAAGCAGGATGACGTCAAAATCAACTGTAAAAAACATTATCCTTCCTAATAGGACTAGTAGTAGAAGTTATAAAATCAAAAACAATAAAACAAAAAGATTAATTTTGGTGTTAATGCAATTAAAATACCGAATATAAGCCGAGGTACCTAATTTTACCTAAGAAAACTGGAAAAAACTTATTGACTCGAGTATAAGCCTAGGGTGGGAAATGCAGCCACTACTGCTAAGTTTTAATAATCAAAATAAATACCAATAAAATTACATTAATTGAGGCATCAGTGGGGTAGATGTTATTCAGTAAACTAGCTCTGTTAGCGGGGAAGAGGGTCAACAAAAACAATATGAGTACTACCCCACGCTCATTGCACATTGGCAAACTGGCAGCAGACCCGGTCACTGAGGGATGTAAGGGCAAATAAGTATTGCTAGTGGGAGCCTAGGCCAGGGCACTGGAGGGTCTGGTTGCGGGTGGCCTAATTTGCACACAAAGGAGAGAGGGTGCTAGTCTAGAGGGACCCATGACACCCGACTCGAGTATAAGCCAAGGGTGACTTTTTTCAGCACATTTTGGGTGCTGAAATGCTGAAAAACTAGGCTTATACTCGAGTATATACAGTACATAAAACCTCCATTGTTGTTGAATGTACTTAGTACTTATCTCCCTGTATGTTGCCATCAGACTTCTACAAACCAAGAATTAACTGCATGCCCTTCGCTTTGTATAAAGATTGGTTTCCTGAAGATTGGTTTTCTATGGGGAATTCTAACTTGTTATTTCATAACCCCATATGATGGCAGTATACAGAGCGGTAGGCAAGGGGTCATTTACTGTGTGCAGGAGAGGGTGCAAAGAGCAAAAACATTGTATATCTTTGATTAGTGCAAATTAGGGAGCAGCAGCAAATGTAATGCCCTGTACTTACCTCTTCCTTTATGGGAGGTGGTAGGGATAAAAATTAGCGATGAGCGAATTTTTTCACCAGGCATGGATTCACAGTGAATTTCTGCATTGTGCCATTTGTGAATTGTTTCAAGAAAAAATTTTTGTTGCACGTCAAATTGGGCGCGGTCTTGTAAAAAAAGCCAGTGGTTGCGTCAAAAAAGGGCGTGGTCGCGTCAAATTGGGCACGGCACATCAAAAAAAAACACGGGCAACAAAAAAAAGATGCGGGTGACCAAAAAGAAGGGGGCAACAAAAAAAATCGTTTGATAAATGTGTTTCGCGTTTTTTTCGCCATTTCGCAAATTTTTCACCGTTTTGTGAATTTTTCATGAATTTTATGGTGAAGTAAAACGGGACAGATTCGCTCATCACTAAAAGAAATGTTTTTTATGTAAGTGCTTCTGAAATTAGCACTTAAGGGTAGACTTTTGCCTCCCTTCAATGTTCTTTCACATGCGTCCACTTTAGTCTTTGTTAAGGACAAACTAAACAGTTTTATGACCAAAGCTTCATCTTCTCTTCTAATGTGGGGACTTACTGATGAACCGTATCTGATGACAGTTGGGTGTTTCTGAACCAATTCTACCATGACAACATACTCTCCAAGCCCGTGGGGAAGCAAGAACTTACTGTAATATAGTTCACTAAAAAGTTGCACTCCGTAGCTCTGACAAAGAGTTTTACAAATAATTCCTAGAGCTTTTTTTGGTAGCTTACATCAATAAACTATGAAATATTCCTCTGCAACCGTGTTGTTTCTTTCTTGGAGATATTATAAGAAATTGGTTTGTGAAATGGGTAATATATGGTTCCTTTTACTAAACAACATAGAATAGAAAATGCCAAGCTTTCAAATGTCACAGGGTTCTCTTTGCATTGTTCGGATAAATCATTCTATCTCTGTCATTGCTTATTTTGTACGACTTGTAAAACCACTGACAAACACAACTCTGATTCATTTTCCTGACAGCGAGTATAGCTCTGTATTGACAGTATAAAGAACGTTTGATAATATGCAGACTGAATCCTTAAATAAGAGAATTAGATAAAATAATGCCATATTAACCAGATATCAAAGGTTTTGGGTCAGACAATGAAATAAATAGTGATGGGTGAAAATTTTCACCGGATATTGCTGCAAAAAAAAAACATGCCCAAAAAGTTGCATTGCAAAAAAAAAAAAAAAAGTGGCTCATTGACTTTCATTTTGCAAAAAGAATCATGGACGATAAGAATCACAAAAAACGTCTTAATCCAGGAATTAAATAAAGACTGTTACAATTTGCCTAGCATAGTCCCCCAATGAGTTGTACATGACCTTGCTAGCTTTTAGATGGCGTAGTTTCGTATTAGCGTTTGTCATGGTTTTTACATGTGATAAATAATGAAATATGTGTGTGTTTTTGACTAATTATTTAAATGCATGAATTTTAGCTCTAAGCATGATTCAGGGTATCGAAAATAATATGTTAATAAATCTGGCCTTCTATGTTTACTTCCTCCCTTGGTCAACTTATTTAGTCAAATAGCCCCCAAAGTCACCTCTATGCTGGCGATACTCAAATGTATTTCCCCTCTCCCAATCGCAATCAAGATCTCTTAACTCCGTACTTTCATTCCCATATCCAACACCCATAACATCTAAAAAAGTCACTATTAATGACTATAGTGTCACGCCCTCTACTGAACCTAGGCCTAGTGCTTAGAGGTTTGTCTTTGGTTCTTTCCTTCCTTTTACTCCACATTTCCAAGGAATAATTAAATCATGTCGCTTTCATTAAAGAATATTTCTACAATACAATAATTTATTACTAGTGATGAGCGAATCTTTCCCGTTTTGCTTCGTCAAAAAATAGAGAAAAACAGGAAAATTTGCAAAACGCTTTGTCATGTGACTTCTTTGCCACCATTTTTTTGTTGCGCACCTTTTTTTGCCAATGGCAAAATGCAGAAATTAACTGCAAATCCATGCCTGGCGAAAAAATAGCTCATCACTACACATTTCTTTAAAGATGCTTATCCACAGGCTAGCATTATGTCAGTATGTACTAAATGCCACCTGCTTAATTCAACAATCAATGCCACTTCTATCACTAGAGATGTAGCGAACTGTTCGCCGGCGAACTAATTCGCGCGAACATCGGGTGTTCGCAAGTCCGCAAATTCGCGAACTTTTCGTGATATTCGCAATTTGGGTTCGCCGGCACCGAAAAAATCGCAAAACTTACGATAACGGTACGAATTCTCCGAAAAAATCGCAAAACTTACGAATGATCCGAAAAAGTCGCAAAACTTACGATAACGGTACGAATGATCCGAAAAAGTCGCAAAACTTACGATAACGGTACGAATGATCCGAAAAAGTCGCAAAACTTACGATAACGGTACGAATGATCCGAAAAAGTCGCAAAACTTACGATAACGTTACGAAAGCTCCGAAAAAGTCGCAAAACTTACGATAACGTTACGAAAGCTCCGAAAAAGTCGCAAAACTTACGATAACGTTACGAAAGCTCCGAAAAAGTCGCAAAACTTACGATAACTTTACGAAAGCGCCGGAAAATACGAAAAAGTCGCAAAATTACCGATCATTTCGAAAAACGGCGTGTGTCAATTTTTCAGAGGTTTTTGCCCTTGATCCCCCTCCTGCATGTCACTGTCCAGGTCGTGGCACCCTTTAAACAACTTTAAAATCAGTTTTCTGGCCAGAAATGGCTTTTCTAGGTTTTAAAGTTCGCCTTCTCATTGAAGTCTATGGGGTTCGCAAAGTTCGCGAAAACTTTTTTTTTGAGGTTCGCTACATCTCTATCTATCACTTCACTGACTTCTGATTTTTACCAACCCCACATCTTATGTCTTAAGGTGCCCATACACCTTCAGATCTGCTCGCTTGGCGATGTCGCCAAGCGAGCGGATCTTCTTCCGATATCCCCCACCTACTAGTGGGCGATATCGGGCGAATCCAGGCTAATTCGATCGTTTGGCCCTGGGGACATCGAATTATAATGACGGGTATAGGCAAAGTCGGTTCGGGGACCGCATCAACGAGTGGATGTGAACCCCCAATCCGACAAGATCTGCCCGATTTCAGGTCAGATATCGATCGGGCAGGCCCGTCGGTAGTGCCCCTACACGGGCCGATTAGCTGCCAAATTGATCTAAGGGACCGATATCGGCTGCTAGAATCGGCCCGTGTATGGGGACCTGTACACCCCTTTTATTTTTAGATTGCTAGTCCTATTCAGCAGGGCCTTCTTCACCTCCTGTATTAGTCAATGTTGTTATGTTATCTGTATGTTTGATGCATACACCTATTTATTGATTAAGAGAATGAGTTTAAATCATAAAAATAATAGTAACTTCTGGCATAAAGTTAATAATAAACAAAAATGTTCCATGCTGAAACTGATGGTAATATGTTGGAGTATCCTGGTAAAAGTTGTAAAACAGGTAAAACATGTGGGTGAAGCAAAACTGTTTATCCTCATTTAATCGTTCTTCATACACCACACAAATCTACTATCTCTACTCACCTCATCAGAACCATCAGCGCAATCGTATTCTCCATTGCATCTTAGATAGGCTGAAACACATCCGCCGCTGTCACACACATATTCACTTGAGGAACAAGTTGGTGATACTATAAAGAAGAATACATACAGAAGAAATTTTTACACATTTAAGGATAAAGAGGCTCCTCACATTAAAAAATAATAACAAAACTTGATAATATATTATATACATTATATCCTTCCAGAATAGAATACAATAAGATAAGTCTATATGATTTTTGCTGTGATATTTCACCTTCTCTTGACATATTTATGGATCTTTCTGTGTAGTTTCCCTCTGGGAAATAACACGTGGGGTTCACTTCCAATGTACTCATAGCATTTGTTAGGACAGGTATGGGACCCATTATCCAGAATGCTTGGGACTTGGGGTTTTCTGGATAAGGGATCTTTCTGTAATTTTGATCTCCTACCTTAAGTCTAATAAAAAAAAATATTTAAACAGTAATTAAACCCAATAGCATTGTTTTGGCTCCAATAAGGATTAATTATATCTTAGTTGGGATCAAGTACAGGTACTGTTTTATTATTACAGAGAAAAGGGAATCATTTAACCATTAAATAAACCCAATAGGGCTGTTCTGCCCCCAATAAGGGGTAATTATATCTTAGTTGGGATCAAGTACAGGTACTGTTTTATTATTACAGAGAAAAGGGAATCATTTAACCATTAAATAAACCCAATAGGACTGTTCTGCCCCAATAAGGGGTAATTATATCTTAGTTGGGATCAAGTACAGGTACTGTTTTATTATTACAGAGAAAAGGGAATCATTTAACCATTAAATAAACCCAATAGGGCTGTTCTGCCCCCAATAAGGGGTAATTATATCTTAGTTGGGATCAAGTACAGGTACTGTTTTATTATTACAGAGAAAAAGGAAACCATTTTTAAAAATGTAAATAATTCGATTAAAATGGAGTCTATGGGAGATAGCCTTCCCATAATTCTGAACTTTCTGGATAATGGGGTCCGATACCTGTATTGACACCATTCTCTGATGGTGCTTGCATCAAAAGATGCTCCTTGCTTCCCTATAGTCCTGCTTGGCGCCATTATGTATGTCCCACCTACTCTGATGAATAAAGGGCAAGTATACCTATTAATGATTGGGAACCTTTGGGCTACCTCTGTCTTCAAGCTGTCAGTAATTTCAGGTTGTCCTCTGCAAGCTGCCCCCCAATGGGCACAGCAGACAGTGCCCAGTGCATAACACCCAAAACTAAATTAACCCTTTTGTGTATCTTTCATCTACCTGTAGCAACAAGAATCTCTGTTGGCTTTCCCTGGGCATTGTGGGTATGTTTACAATTATGCCCTGTGGGGCTGAGATCTTTTGCAGCTAAACATAAGAACATAAGACACAGCTATGCCCCTATGCCCCCAACTGTGAAAAGTAACCATAGAATATGCAGAGGTCACAAAAGGTAACTCAAAAACTATTATAGTCTACTAGGATAAAGCAATTTTCATTGCATTTTTAAATGCCTTAATTTAAAAAACAATATTAAATAAATAACTACAATTCCCCTCAGGGATTACTGAGAATGAAAGCAGAGGAGAGTACATTAAATATCTATTTTCTCTCTGGTCTTGGGTAATGAATTTTGTTTTATTTTATTGTGTGAATGTCTTCCCGGGGATTTATTTTCCTGTATCAAAAACACTGTCAAATTCATCTAAAAGTAATAGAAGAAAAGTCATAGGTTAAAAAAAAAGGTAAATGGTTCATTATAGTGAAGCTGACTGACAGTTTGCGCTGTATAAGTACAGGTATCGGACCCCTTATCCGGAAACCCGTTATCCAGAAAGCTCCAAATTACGGAAAGCCCGTCTCCCATAGACTCCATTATAAGCAAATAATTCAGAATTTTAAAACTGATTTCCTTTTTTTATGTAGAAATAAAACAGAACCTTGTAATTGATCCCAACTAAGATATAAATAATCCTTATTGGATGCAAAACAATCCTATTGGGTTTAATTAATGTTTTATTAATTTTTTAGTAAACTTAAGGTATGGAGATCCAAATTATGGAAAGACCCCTTATCCGGAATACCCTTGGTCCCGAGCATTCTGGATAATGGGTCCTATACCTGTACTAGGAAATGATATTTTCAGCTACTGTATATGTGAGGGTCGAAATGTTTACTGTATAAATACCTGGTTCACAATTTTTTTCATCTTCTCCAGATTTGCAGTCTTCATGTCCGTCACATTTCCACTTAGCTGATATGCACTGTCCAGTAGAACACTGGAACTGCTCCTTTGAGCAACCAGTCTCGCAGTTTCTCTGTTGAGATGGAAAACAAACAACAGATGGATCAATAATGCCTTTGATCATTGAGTATCTTGAGTTAATCAAACTTCAAAATCATAGCAAACAGAAATTGCATCTGGTTCACCTATTTCTTCATATCTTACTAAATAAGACCAATGTAAATGGTCTTATTTAGTAAGAGAAAGAAATCCAAGTCCGGCTTGGGACTCCTCCAGTTACATGGGAGTAGGAGAAACAATAGGTTAGCTGAAAGCAGTTCTAATGTGTAGCGCTGGCTCCTTCTGAAAGCTCAGACTTAGGCACACTTTACTGCTGTTCTGCAAGTTGGAGTGATACCCCACCCCTCACCCCCAGCAGCCGATCAGCAGAACAATGGGAAGGGAGCAAGATAGCAGCTCCCAGTAGGTATCAGAATAGCACTCAATAGTAAGAAATCCAAGTCCGGCTTGGGACTCCTCCAGTTACATGGGAGTAGGAGAAACAATAGGTTAGCTGAAAGCAGTTCTAATGTGTAGCGCTGGCTCCTTCTGAAAGCTCAGACTCAGGCACACTTTACTGCTGCGCTGCAAGTTGGAGTGATATCCCCCCCCTCACCCCCAGCAGCCGATCAGCAGAACAATGGGAAGGGAGCAAGATAGCAGCTCCCAGTAGGTATCAGAATAGCCCTCAATAGTAAGAAACCCAAGTCCGGCTTGGGACTCCTCCAGTTACATGGGAGTAGGAGAAACAATAGGTTAGCTGAAAGCAGTTCTAATGTGTAGCGCTGGCTCCTTCTGAAAGCTCAGACTCAGGCACACTTTACTGCTGCGCTGCAAGTTGGAGTGATATCCCCCCTCTGCCCCCCAGCAGCCGATCAGCAGAACAATGGGAAGGGAGCAAGATAACAGCTCCCAGTAGGTATCAGAATAACCCTCAATAGTAAGAAACCCAAGTCCGGCTTGGGACTCCTCCAGTTACATGGGAGTAGGAGAAACAATAGGTTAGCTGAAAGCAGTTCTAATGTGTAGCGCTGGCTCCTTCTGAAAGCTCAGACTCAGGCACACTTTACTGCTGCACTGCAAGTTGGAGTGATATCCCCCCTCCGCCCCCCAGCAGCCGATCAGCAGAACAATGGTAAGGGAGTAAGATAACAGCTCCCAGTAGGTATCAGAATAGCACTCAATAGTAAGAAATCCAAGTCCGGCTTGGGACTCCTCCAGTTACATGGGAGTAGGAGAAACAATAGGTTAGCTGAAAGCAGTTCTAATGTGTAGCGCTGGCTCCTTCTGAAAGCTCAGACTCAGGCCCACTTTACTGCTGCGCTGCAAGTTGGAGTGATATCCCCCCCCAGCAGCCAATCAGCAGAACAAGGGGAAGGGAGCAAGATAGCAGCTCCCAGTAGGTATCAGAATAGCACTCAATAGTAAGAAATCCAAGTCCGGCTTGGGACTCCTCCAGTTACATGGGAGTAGGAGAAACAATAGGTTAGCTGAAGGCAGTTCTAATGTGTAGCGCTGGCTCCTTCTGAAAGCTCAGACTCAGGCACACTTTACTGCTGTTCTGCAAGTTGGAGTGATACCCCACCCCCTCACCTCCAGCAGCCAATCAGCAGAACAATGGGAAGGGAGCAAAATAGAAGCTCCCAGTAGGTATCAGAATAGCACTCAATAGTAAGAAATCCAAGTCCAGCTTGGGACTCCTCCAGTTACATGGGAATAGGAGAAACAGTTCTAATGACAGAATACCTATAACAGTTATCCCTTTATTAAATAAATAGGTAAAAAAATTACACTTATTTAAATTTATTGGCCAGATGATGACCAGGGCTCTCCATAATAATGAAAACCCGTGAAACAATACAATGCTTCTATCCATGTAATTTGCTTTTTGCTACCTACACGTTCCTAGTGCATTATTTTCTTTGTTTGGTAATTTAGCTGATTAAGTTCAATGTCTGAAACAAAAACTCTCATTTTACTACTTCATGCCAATGATAAACGGTTTATATGTCTATGTATCCGGCAACAAAACGATTTCTAAGACCTCTCAGGTATGTTCAAACATGAAGGCTGCTCAGGGCTACACTTTTATTTGCAAAGAAATGAGAGGAACAACTAAAGTTTCTATATTTCGGATTTTTTTTTTTTTTTATTCCAATCTAGTTCACCATTCTCTTGAGTCTTTTTAGAGGAACATATTTAATATGGCCTAGAGAGATTTTGCAGTAGAATCCAAAAGTTAAAAAAAAAGATAAAGAAGAGTTCGGTATATTTCAAATACATTCACAGTGAAGACAAGATACAATTGTAGAGTTACTAGAGGAATAATGTACTAACCAAAGAACGTAGGACTATTTCCAGTGCTTTGCCCTCAGCATTTATTATTAGTAAGTCAAGAAGGGGAGCCAACCCCGCCCCCCACACAAAGTGCTCCTTATAGACCTCCATGTGAATCACCAGAAATGTCTGTAAAAGTGATTGCTAGATGATAGCTGCCTGAAACCACAGGAGACCACATTTCAAACAAAGTTTTCATAAAAGGTGTTTGAACTAGTGATGAGCGAATCTGTTCCGTTTCGCTTCGCAGAAAAATTTGCGAATCTTTCAAAAGATCCGCGAAACGGCGAAAACTTTGCGAAACCGCGAAAATGTCGTGCGACAAAAAAATTTGAGTGCCATTGAGCCCTATGGGAGGCTTTCCTTGGGACAGGTTGGAGCTGCAGAGTGCCATTGAGCCCTATGGGAGACTTTCCTTGGGCCGGGTTGGAGCTGCAGAGTGCCATTGAGCCCTATGGGAGACTTTCCTTGGGCCGGGTTGGAGCTGCAGAGTGCCATTGAGCCCTTTGGGAGACTTTCCTTGGGCCGGGTTGGAGCTGCAGAGTGCCATTGAGCCCTATGGGAGACTTTCCTTGGGCCGGGTTGGAGCTGCAGAGTGCCATTGAGCCCTATGGGAGACTTTCCTTGGGCCGGGTTGGAGCTGCAGAGTGCTATTGAGCCCTATGGGAGGCTTCCAAAATCATGCACAGAAGGATCAAAGTCAGAAAGGTTTTTCCGCCGCTTACGATCGTTCGTATACGAAAATTCTGTGACTTTCGGATCGCCAATACGATATTATCGTGACTATTGTGATTTTAAGCATTTTCGTGACATTTCTGATCATCAGAAATTATCATATCTAATCCAAATTTTACCCATTTCGGGATTTGAACTCGTAGTTTGATGAATCTGCCCCTAATATGACCTCCTACTTCATTTAATAATATATGTGTATTTATTATCCTTTTAACAAAGATATAAATCTTAAAAAATATATTTATAAAAATGATATTATTGTCCAAAATAGAGAGCCACATTCTTATTTATCCTTCTCCTATATCTCCCATTATGTATTAATCCTTTCAAAAGTGACATGGCCTTGCATCACAAGCCGTATAGGCATGATTAGTATGGAAATGAACCTTTAATTATCAAAATACAGGTATAGGACCCGTTATCCAGAATGCTCGGGACCAAGGGTATTCCGGATAAGGGGTCTTTCCATAATTTGGATCTCCATACCTTAAGTCTACTAAAAAATTATTTAAACATTAAAACCAATAGGATTGTTCTGCCCCCAATAAGGGGTAATTATATCTTAGTTGGGATCAAGTACAGGTACTGTTTTATTATTACAGAGAAAAGGGAATCATTTAACCATTAAATAAACCCAATAGGGCTGTTCTGCCCCAATAAGGGGTAATTATATCTTAGTTGGGATCAAGTACAGGTACTGTTTTATTATTACAGAGAAAAGGGAATCATTTAACCATTAAATAAACCCAATAGGGCTGTTCTGCCCCCAATAAGGGGTAATTATATCTTAGTTGGGATCAAGTACAGGTACTGTTTTATTATTACAGAGAAAAGGGAATCATTTAACCATTAAATAAACCCAATAGGGCTGTTCTGCCCCAATAAGGGGTAATTATATCTTAGTTGGGATCAAGTACAGGCACAGTTTTATTATTACAGAGAAAAGGGAATCATTTAACCATTAAATAAACCCAATAGGGCTGTTCTGCCCCAATAAGGGGTAATTATATCTTAGTTGGGATCAAGTACAGGTACTGTTTTATTATTACAGAGAAAAGGGAATCATTTAACCATTAAATAAACCCAATAGGGCTGTTCTGCCCCAATAAGGGGTAATTATATCTTAGTTGGGATCAAGTACAGGTACTATTTTATTATTACATAGAAAAGGGAATCATTTAACCATTAAATAAACCCAATAGGGCTGTTCTGCCCCCAATAAGGGGTAATTATATCTTAGTTGGGATCAAGTACAGGTACTGTTTTATTATTACAGAGAAAAGGGAATCATTTAACCATTAAATAAACCCAATAGGGCTGTTCTGCCCCCAATAAGGGGTAATTATATCTTAGTTGGGATCAAGTACAGGTACTGTTTTATTATTACAGAGAAAAGGGAATCATTTAACCATTAAATAAACCCAATAGGGCTGTTCTGCCCCCAATAAGGGGTAATTATATCTTAGTTGGGATCAAGTACAGGTACTGTTTTATTTTTACAGAGATTAATGTTTCTCAGAAACATTCCTGAATTTGAGGAAAATAAAATGAACCAAAAGGGGGATAATCTTGCTTATAAGGTTCTGATAAAAGGTCTTAAAACATACAAGGGAATGAGATCTAATGCCAGTTTTGGGGAGAAGCTCTTAATATGAGAATGTGCAGTGTTCATACTGAAAATGTATTGTAAACACAATATACAGCCATGAAGGTTTGGTCAATAATTGTATTTTTTCTAAAGGTCATTGATTTTTTTTTTCTCCTTGTGGGATATCAAGCTCAAAAATTGTGCTTCCTGCTCTCCAGGCACAGTACTATTACTGACATGGCTTCATTCTTGTCACCAAACCACTAGAGAAAGCAGAAACTCTAGCTAGATTTGACCAGGCTTAAAAAAAAAAAAAAATCAAAGGTCATATTAGAAGAAGTCTATATTCACTCTAGATTCAAGTTAAGGTTACTCTTTGGCTCCGTACAATTACTTCTCCAAGCACTTGTGAGGCGAAGATGAAGTTGGGGTTAAAAGGTTTATTGGAAATCTAGCAAGACAGCTCTTAGGCCATGTATGTTTGAGGAGTATATGTACCTCGTCGCTTCCATCTGCACAGTCGTATTCTCCATCACACCAAAATCTCGATGAGATGCAGTCTCCGTTAGAACAAAGGAACTCTTTCAATGCGCACGTCTGCGGTTCTGTGGGATAAAAATCATGTTACAAATAAATTTATTGTTTATTTTCTATTAGACATATGGTTAAAGCAATGCCACTCTTCCCAGAGCCTGGCCCATCCCTTGTACCTCATTGGATGGTATGGGAGCTGGGCAGATTGCAGTCATTCTTATTGCACCCCTTATTCTTTTCTAGTAGCTTGGCTCTAAAAGTCACAGCAATGGGGCCAAGTAACCACAAAAACCCCTTGAGGTAAGGTGGTTACCTCATGTTGTGGCCAAAACACCCCTGAATGTACAGGCAAGTATTAAGCTGGTCATTAAGGATGTAGCGAACATCGCCAAAAATGTTCGCGAACCCGTTCGCGGACTTTCGGCAAAACTCGCGAATATTCGCAAACTTTGCGAACCCCATAGACTTCAATGGGAAGGCGAACTTTAAAACCTAGAAAAGCCATTTCTGGCCAGAAAACTGATTTTAAAGTTGTTTAAAGGGTGCCACGACCTGGACAGTGGCATGCAGGAGGGGGATCAAGGGCAAAAATTTCTCTGAAAGATACTTTGTAAAAAAAACCGCAAAAAAAAAAAAACGCAAAAAAAAATGCCAAAAAAGAACACCAAAAAAAACCGCAAGCTATTCCTATGTATACGCAAAGGTGAAAAACCGAAGCGAAAAAACGCGGCGGAAAAAACCGAGGCAAAAAAACGCGGCGCAAAAAAAACGCGGCAAACCCAAAATTAGTTCGCCGGCGAACAGTTCGCTACATCTCTACTGGTCATACATATTTAGATTTTAGTCATTTTATGACAAATGGTCATAAGCATAAATAAAGATTAAGTACCATGTGGTGTGAGATACAGTAGGGAGAAGGTCCCTGTCCCATAGAGCTTACAATTAGGGATGGGCAAAATGTTTCGCCAGGCATGGATTTGTGGCGAATTTCCATGTTTTGCCATTGGCGGATTGTTTCGCGAAACGGATGAAAAAATTTGCCGCTGGAAAAATTCGCCAAAATAATAGCCGTGCGACAAAATAATAGCTGCGGGTGACAAAATAATAGCCATGTGACAAAAGAATATTCTTTTGTCGCTACTCTTTTGTCACCCGCGGCTATTCTTTTGTTGCGAGGCTATTCTTTTTTCGCCCGCAGCTATTCTTTTGTCGCCCGCAGCTATTCTTTTGTCACTCAAATTTTTTCATCCATTTCGTGAAACAATCCGCCAATGGCGAAACGCGGAAATTTGCCACAAATCCATGCCTGAAGAAACATTTCTCCCATCACTAGTTGTGTCACAAGTGAATAAAAATTTTACATATTTTACTAAGAATCCTACCTACTCTCCCAATAGGGATGTAGCGAACCTCAAAAAAAAAGTTTGCGAACCCGTTCGCGAACTTACGCCAAAAAGTGCGTTCGCGAACTTTGCGAACCCCATAGACTTCAATGGGAAGGCGAACTTTAAAACCTAGAAAAGCCATTTCTGGCCACAAAACTGATTTTAAAGTTGTTTAAAGGGTGCCACGACCTGGACAGGGGCATGCAGGAGGGGGATCAAGGGCAAAAATTTCTCTGAAAAATACTTTGTTGACACAGCGTTGCGTAAAAACGCAACCTATTCCTACGTATATGCAAAGGCAGCTGGCAGACCTAGTGGAAATACGCAGCATTTTTGCTATTTCGCACTATTAGCACCATGGAAATGGGATTTGCTTACACCAGTACTAGGCTGAAAAACGCCATGTGTGGCTTGTGCGGCGTTTTTAGGCCGAGAAAAAGCTCAGCGAAAAACCGCAGCGGAAAAACGCCTAAGGCGAACCCAAATTGCGAACATCGCGAAAAGTTCGCGAACTTGCGAACACCCAATGTTCGAGTGAATTAGTTCGCCGGTGAACAGTTCGCTACATCTCTATCTCCCAATTCATATAGGGAGATATTTGTTAGGCTTGGGATGCCAATATTACAGTGTTGTCCAACATTAGCAGATTGGATATATTGCTGCTAAGCACCATTTCAAATGTGTTCAATGTCTTTACTAATCATTTTATAAACAAAGAACAAGGCCCCGGGTGTAGACAGAGGAGGTAGGATTCTCTCATTGGTGGATCTGTTAGCGTTCCGTGAACACCTGGAGATCTGGAGACATTTCTAGGTAACAGTTTTTCTGGAATATAGCTCCCAGCATGTGTTTAATCTTTCATAATGTGTGGGAGTATGGGGGGGGGGTTCTGTGCAGCAACATTTGGGCAAGTCATGGTTGAGCAGCAATGTTTGCAATAACTGATGTGAATTTTCATTAAATGACAATGCGTTCCTATATGAATTCCCAACATTTATATATTTCCAGTAACACTACACACAATTAAAATAAGAGCTTGGGCCTTGGAACTAGGTTTGTGGTAAGCACTTCATTACGGCTACGTTTTTTTTTGTTTCCCCTGGAAATCAGCGCATAATTATCTGAGTAATTCAATGTAATTAAATAAAACCTTTGCAGGTACATAAAACATGAATCCATTTACAAACCTATTTGGAGCTTTTTCCAGAACATCAAATAACTTATAAAAGCATGGTAATTACCTTCTGCAAATATGAACATTATTCCACATGAACAAAACTTTGCAATGATCTTTAGATCTGAAGATAACTTGCATAACAAAGGTTTTACTTTTTTTGAAATATAACTGACAGGAGTAGCACTAATGGTTTCCTGACTTCTTTGGGTCAATTCCACCCCCACCCCCCCCCCCCCCCCATTGTTATCCTACATATAATTAGGGCCCCCTTTAGCCAATAAGATTTATGGAAGACACCATTTTAATGAAATAATTAAATTTATTTTTAAAAATGTGCCCTTTTCTCCGTAATAATAAACAAGTACCTTCTACTTTATCCCAACTAAGATATAATTACCCCTTATTGGGGGCAGAACAGCCCTATTGGGTTTATTTAATGGTTAAATGATTCCCTTTTCTCCGTAATAATAAAACAGTACCTGTACTTGATCCCAACTAAGATATAATTACCCCTTATTGGGGGCAGAACAGCCCTATTGGGTTTATTTCATGGTTAAATGATTCCCTTTTCTCTGTAATAATAAAACAGTACCTGTACTTGATCCCAACTAAGATATAATTACCCCTTATTGGGGGCAGAACAGCCCTATTGGGTTTATTTAATGGTTAAATGATTCCCTTTTCTCTATAATAATAAAACAGTACCTGTACTTGATCCCAACTAAGATATAATTACCCCTTATTGGGGGCAGAACAGCCCTATTGGGTTTATTTAATGGTTAAATGATTCCCTTTTCTCTGTAATAATAAAACAGTACCTGTACTTGATCCCAACTAAGATATAATTGCCCCTTATTGGGGGCAGAACAGCCCTATTGGGTTTATTTAATGGTTAAATGATTCCCTTTTCTCTGTAATAATAAAACAGTACCTGTACTTGATCCCAACTAAGATATAATTACCCCTTATTGGGGGCAGAACAGCCCTATTGGGTTTATTTAATGGTTAAATGATTCCCTTTTCTCTGTAATAATAAAACAGTACCTGTACTTGATCCCAACTAAGATATAATTGCCCCTTATTGGGGCAGAACAGCCCTATTGGGTTTATTTAATGGTTACATGATTCCCTTTTCTCTGTAATAATAAAACAGTACCTGTACTTGATCCCAACTAAGATATAATTGCCCCTTATTGGGGCAGAACAGCCCTATTGGGTTTATTTAATGGTTACATGATTCCCTTTTCTCTGTAATAATAAAACAGTACCTGTACTTGATCCCAACTAAGATATAATTACCCCTTATTGGGGGCAGAACAGCCCTATTGGGTTTATTTAATGGTTACATGATTCCCTTTTCTCTGTAATAATAAAACAGTACCTGTACTTGATCCCAACTAAGATATAATTGCCCCTTATTGGGGCAGAACAGCCCTATTGGGCTTATTTAATGGTTAAATGATTCCCTTTTCTCTCTAATAATAAAACAGTACCTGTACTTGATCCCAACTAAGATATAATTACCCCTTATTGGGGCAGAACAGCCCTATTGGGTTTATTTCATGGTTAAATGATTCCCTTTTCTCTGTAATAATAAAACAGTACCTGTACTTGATCCCAACAATGTTTTGGTGACCCATGGTTGAATATAATATAGGGAAGGTTATATCACAATAACTATATATTTGTGTAAGATTTCAATGAATTTTACATCTGTAAATTAGAATTATTCTACAAATTAAAAGAAATGTCTATTTCTGAAACCTTTCAGAAAGAGAATAGCCTGGAATGAATCTACTCAAATATAATGTAATTATCTCATTAACCTTTAAACTTATATTTAAATAGTAAAGTGCAGCTTTGTAGCTCTTCTAGGTGTCAGGTTTCCAAATTCAATAGAGTTTGATTGCTATATTCTTTCATTAAGTACTCTATTGTGTTCCAGCTGCTATTATTATAATACCCCAGCTCAATAAATTTCATTTGGGTCTAATTTATTCCATTAAAGTAAAAAAATAAAAAAGTGTTAAGTGATACTGTATCATAAAATAACTTTTCTGAATTTGGGAGACTAGGAGCTCGGAAGATCACGTCATTGACATTGAAGGAGAATTGACAAAGATCCCTTAAGGCCTCTTATACACACTCACGTGTTCGATAAATTGCTTGAAACATGGACTGTGACGACAAATTACGTTGTTGCCTATTTTATTAGATGTCTTAAACCAGGGGTCCCCAACCTTTCTTACTCGGGAGCCACAGTCAAAGGTAAAAAGACTTGGAGAGCAACACAAGCACCATAAAAGTTCATGTAGGAGCCAAATAAGGGCTGTGATTGGCTATTTGGTAGCCTCTATATCAGGAGTCCCCAACCTTTCTTACTCGTGAGCCACAGTCAAATGTAAAAAGACTTGGAGAGCAACACAAGCACCATAAAAGTTCATGGAGGTGCCAAATAAGGGCTGTGATTGGCTATTAGGTGCCTCTATGCACCCTATCAGCTTACAGGGGCTTTATTTGGTAGGAAATCTTGTTTTTATTCAACCAAAACTTGCCTCCAAGTCAGGAATTCAAAAATAACTCCCTGGTTTGGGTTCAATTTTAAAAATATATGTCTAGGAAATTTTCATTTTTATCATTATTTACATTTTATTTTTGACCTGCAGATTTTGGTTGGTTTCCATGTATGGATTGTATGTGAGAAAGCAAGGATTACACTGCCATTTCAGATAGTATTTATTAGTTATTAGGAGAGGAGGGAAAATATAGATCTGTTTAGGTGTATGATTTCATAAAATCTTTTGAATGTATCATACGATGATTGCATAAACAAACAACAAAGATCTTCATATACAAAAACAGCTTCCAGCATATATTTTTTTCCACAATAATATACAGGTATGGGACCTGTAATCAAGAATGCTCGGGACCTAGGGTTTTCTGGATAAGGGGTCTTTCCATAATTTGGATCTTCATACCTTAAGTCCATTTGAAAAAAAACCAAACATTTAAACATGAAATAAACCGAATAGGATTGCTTTGCTTCCAACAAGGATTCATTATATCTTAGTTGGGATCAAGTACAGGTACTGTTTTATTATTACAGAGAAAAGGGAATCATTTAACCATTAAATAAACCCAATAGGGCTGTTCTGCCCCAATAAGGGGTAATTATATCTTAGTTGGGATCAAGTACAGGTACTGTTTTATTATTACAGAGAAAAGGGAATCATTTAACCATTAAATAAACCCAATAGGGCTGTTCTGCCCCAATAAGGGGTAATTATATCTTAGTTGGGATCAAGTACAGGTACAGTTTTATTATTACAGAGAAAAGGGAATCATTTAACCATTAAATAAACCCAATAGGGCTATTCTGCCCCCAATAAGGGGTAATTATATCTTAGTTGGGATCAAGTACAAGGTATTGATTTATTATTACAAAGAAAGAAGAAATCAAAAATTTGAATTATTAATTATTATTAGTGATGGGAAAAATAAGTTGGCAGGCGTGGATCCATGCCGAATTTCCCATTCTTTTGCAAGTGGCGGGTTTTTTTGTTAAACAGGCAATAAAATTTGCGGTGGAAAAAGTAGCCCACGTTAAAAAAATTGTTGCATGTGACTTCTTTTTTTATGTGGGACAGATTCCCTTATCACTAATTTTTATTAAAATTGAATCTATGGGAGATGGCCATCCTGTAATTAGGAGCATTACAGATAACAGGTTTCTGTATAATGGATCCTATGTATATACAATATTACAAAGAATATCAAGGGAACACTCAAAAGAAGAATGACTGATCTGGACAAAATTCTTTAAATGTGGAAGAAAGGGACTAATCACGGAACATTTTCTAGGCTCCTATTTTACTAGCAATTTATTCTTTTCAATTGCATACATTTCCAAAAATAAGAGTTTTTAGTTTATGTTTATACCCATTAACTTATTAAACCACCATATTACATTGAACTACAGCCTACAAGGAGTCAAGTAATGCACATTGATCATTCCCTGCATAAAATCACCTAATATGTTGAAATACAGTTTGCCGAGCGTTCTAGATCAAGCGTTCTAGATCAACCAGGTCTAGGAAATGACTGGAGGGGCAACACTGCATCTCCCTACAGTAACACTACAGGCAAAAAGAGTTGGTACATACATTTCCTGCCCTGAGTGAGCATTTATATAATATAAAATTGACAAAACTGGCAGAACATTGTATTATATTTATCTGTAAAATAGAGTAGAACTTACTGCAACTTTCCTCATCTGAATTATCCCCACAATCATTTTGTCCATCACATCTCCAATGATCGGGAATACAGTTTTTGTTTTTACATTGGAATTCATGAAGCCCACACGCCTTTTTGTCTGTAATTTAAGAAAATACATTTTTTAAGAAAAATAAAGATCTATGTCAATGCAATAATAGTATTTTCAAACAGTAGCTCGCTGCTCAAATAACAAGGGGAATGAAAAATATTAGGCTTACAGCACTACAATGTTGGCACCATTAATTTACAAATGCAAAAGTCTGTTTTAAGAATAAACCCATAATATTCTTGCAATAGTTATTGGGAAAGTTTTACTTTTTTGGAGGTCTCAGTTTGGTACAAATTCTAGCAACTCCTTCATACACATACATTAGCTGAGAATTAGAAACAGGTATTGGATCTGTTATCCGGAAACCCGTTATCCAGAAAGCTCCGGATTACAGAAAGCCTGTCCCCCATGGACTCCATTTTAATCAAATAATTCATATTTTTTAAATCGATTCCCTTTTCTCTGTAATAATAAAACAGTACCTGTACTTGATCCCAACTAAGATATAATTACCCCTTATTGGGGGCAGAACAGTCCTATTGGGTTTATTTAATGGTTAAATGATTCCCTTTTCTCTGTAATAATAAAACAGTACCTGTACTTGATCCCAACTAAGATATAATTACCCCTTATTGGGGGCAGAACAGCCCTATTGGGTTTATTTAATGGTTAAATGATTCCCTTTTCTCTGTAATAATAAAACAGTACCTGTACTTGATCCCAACTAAGATATAATTACCCCTTATTGGGGGCAGAACAGCCCTATTGGGTTTATTTAATGGTTAAATGATTCCCTTTTCTCTGTAATAATAAAACAGTACCTGTACTTGATACCAACTAAGTCATAATTAATCCTTATTGGAGGCAAAACAATCCTATTGGGTTTATTACTGTTTTACAGATTTTTTATTAGACTTAAGGTATAGAGCTCCAAAATACAGAAAGACCCCTTATACGGAATACCCTTGGTCCTGAGCATTCTGGATAATGGGTCCTATCCCTGTATATCCATTTTTCTTGGCTACATAGACATTAAGATGCTATTCCATGCAGAAGAGCTAAAATATATTGAATCAATCATGATTAAAGTCTCACCCTTCCCCATTACTAATTACAGTGACATTATGCTATGGGATTAATCTGCAATAGAAGAGAAGAATATCTTTCTTTATAAAGTTGTATGTATATGTAGATAGATAGATGATAGATAGATAGATAGATAGATAGACAGTTATACAGTAGATAGATAGTTATAGATAGATAGACACATACTATTTAAAACAATTATACAGTTAAGAGTACAAAGTGAGAGACCTAAGAAGGTCAATGTCCTGATCTCTAACTAACTAACTTCCCAAACTTCACATTTCTAGTGACAGTACATAATTACAAGAAAGTAGATTTTTTTTTCCCCAGTGACAGCAGTTGACATTCATTTTTTATTTAAGAAGGCAGATTTCATAGCTGGCACATTGATGATCATGTCAAGATAACTGCTTATGCTCGCAAAATAAGTTTTCAGTACAAAATAATATGTATTATAACTGAATTAAGCTCTACAGTTTAGAAGTAGTTGACTGTGATAACCAAGATGCTCCTTGGAAGCCATATTGAAGAATATCTAACTAGAGAAAGTCTGACCCATTAGAAACTCATCCACAAGAAATATAGACAAAGAAATAATGGCCCTTAATGAAAAAATCTGCTTTGTTTGGGACTAAAGATTTACCTTCTGATTTATGTTTGGTGGCCTACTGGCTTTTGAGATAATGATTATATTGGCTTAGCTTTAATTTGTAATATCTTAATATTGGCTAAATATTAGTATCAACTTAAATGTTGGTAAACACAAGGAATTCTGGGAACGAATTCCAAAGAGAAAGAAAATCCAATGTACATGGGTTTATCCTACAGACTAAAGCTCACCCATTGGTTTTTGAAGCAAAAGCCTGGATAATAGCTGATCAGATTCCCAACTAGAGATGTAGCGAACTGTTCGCCGGCGAACTAATTCGCGCGAACATCGGGTGTTCGCAAGTCCGCAAATTCGTGAACTTTTGACGATGTTCGCCATTTTGGGTTCGCCGCGTTTTTTTGCCTCAGTTTTTTCCGCTGCGTTTTTTCACTTCGGTTTTTTGCCTTTGCGTATACATAGGAATAGCTTGCGTTTTTTTTTTGGCGTTATTTTTTGGCGTTTTTCTTTGGCGTTTTTTTTTACAAAGTATTTTTCAGAGAAATGGCTTTTCTAGGTTTTAAAGTTTGCCTTCCCATTGAAGTCTATGGGGTTTTGGCGATGTTCGCTACATCCCTATTCCCAACTAAAGACCATTTTTGCCCTTCTTGAGGCTCATCAGTGTAGTGCAGGGTTTTCTGATCAGTTTAGGTAGTGTCAGGAGTGTAGTTGGGATCTGTTCAATTATTACCCTGGCTTCTGCTTTAAAAACCCAGTGGTTGAGCTTTTGTCTATAGCAGGGATCCCCAATCTTTTATATACCTGCGAGTGTTGGAAAGCAACACAATCATGAAAAAAGTTTCAAGGGGTGCCAATTAAAGCTGTAATTGCCTATTTAATAGCCCCTTTGAGGACTAATATCCTACGGAAGGATCTGTTTGGCATTACACTGGGTTTTTATGCAACCAAAACTTGCCTCCTAACCAGAAATTCAAAAATAAGCACCTGGAAGCAACATCCACAGGGTTGGAGAGCAACATGTTGCTCACGGCCACTGGTTGGGGATCATTGGTCTATAGGATAAATCCATGTAGATGGGATTTTCTTGGAGCTCTTTGGGATTAGTTCCCAGAATTCCTTGTGTTTATTTGCATACATAAGAGGCAGTCTCCTGAACCCTAATGATTTCTAAAGTGTTGGTTAAGTTATACATAAAAAAATGTTCCAAGGTCAAAAATAAGTACAGGTATAGGACCCATTATCCAGAATGCTCGGGACCAAGGGTATTCCGGATAAGGGGTCTTTCCATAATTTGGATCTCCATACCTTAAGTCTACTTAAAGATCAAGAAAACATGAAATAAACCCAATAGGGCTGTTCTGCCCCCAATAAGGGGTAATTATATCTTAGTTGGGATCAAGTACAGGTACTGTTTTATTATTACAGAGAAAAGGGAATCATTTAACCATTAAATAAACCCAATAGGGCTGTTCTGCCCCAATAAGGGGTAATTATATCTTAGTTGGGATCAAGTACAGGTACTGTTTTATTATTACAGAGAAAAGGGAATCATTTAACCATTAAATAAACCCAATAGGACTGTTCTGCCCCAATAAGGGGTAATTATATCTTAGTTGGGATCAAGTACGGGTACTGTTTTATTATTACAGAGAAAAGGGAATCATTTAACCATTAAATAAACCCAATAGGGCTGTTCTGCCCCCAATAAGGGGTAATTATATCTTAGTTGGGATCAAGTACGGGTACTGTTTTATTATTACAGAGAAAAAGGAAATCAGTTTTAAAATTGGAGTCTATGGGAGACAGGATTTCCGTAATTCGGAGCTTTCTGGATAACGGGTTTCCGGATAAGGGATCCTATACCTGTAATTGTGCTCTATAATGAATTTGCTGTTAATGGAAGAAATAGGTTGAACACCTCAATCAAATGAACAAAGTAGATTGACTGAGGTGTACACAATGGAGGGTCCCTATTGCAGGCAAATCGGGCAAAGCTGGGCAAAAGTATTAGTTCTGACAGAATCCGCTAAAGCTCCCTGTTGAAATTTGCAAACAGTTGTCATCCATCAACATTTGGGAGGGGCAATCCTCTTACGGGATAATATACACAGGAAAAATAAGTCATATAATGTCAAAGAAAAAGCAGTGAGCATCCTATTCCCTAGCAAGGGTTACATTCTGAATAACCTGTATAAAGCTGGCACCAAATGCAATGTGTAATTCCATTTGGAATATATATATATATAGAACAGTTCCAGCAAATAAACCCATACAGTTGAGTTCTACCTTCGCTAATACAAAATCTCCTTTGTAAGAAATCAATCTGGGGAAATATAATGGAGAGCGGAAAAGGTGTTCGGGGAGTAATAGTCACTTGGAAAGAAGCAAAAGAGTCATGCAGAAAAAAACATTCGCATCACTGTAATATTATACTCCATTAATCCCATCAGCATTCTAGAAAAAAAACATATTTTTTATTTCTTTTTGATATTTTTTTTTACATTTTACTTCCTGCAGTCATTATTTTATTTCAATTATGCTGGTTCAGACTTTGATGGACTTAATGAGATGAAAACTCTTATCTTGCAAATAAAGATTGTAATTCATCTGCTTAATTATCAATGTAATTTATGGAATATTGAATGTGATATAAATGCAACCTACAAAATATATGTTCTGATATATATTAGGAAATAACAAGAATAAATGTATGTTTGTTTTTCTGAAACGTATACATGCTGCCGGTTGCTTAGAGGTTTATTGGAATCATTAACTAAGGAACAGGCTTTTGCTGTTAATATAGACTTTGCCCATTATGTTAACTCATTGCCAGAATAAAAAAACAAGAAATAATATGCAAAAATATTATTGCACCCTGTGAATTTCCCGAGAACGTATTCCACACTCGCTAATCTAAGCAAACAGCCAGACTTAAAAAGCCCACAGAACTGAAAAAAAATACCATAATTACATGTATTCTGATATTACCCTTTGTTATGGTCTTCTTATCTCAAATAAATGTAAGAAATCAGATTTAGGGGCCTATTTATTAAAGTACGACAGGTACGAATTACAAAAAAATTGAATTTGTTCGTACTGTGCGTATTTTGAAAAAAGGCAATACGGCGATGCAGGGGGGTCATTTCAAAAAAGGCAATACGGCGATGCAGGGGGGTCATTTCAAAAAAGGCAATACGGCGATGCAGGGGGGTCATTTCAAAAAAGGTGATACGGCGATGCAGAGGCAGCTTCAGGGGAAGCATCAACTATTAGAGATGTAGCGAACTGTTCGCCGGCGAACTAATTTGGGTTCGCGTGGCGTTTTTCCTCTGCGTTTTTTCTCACCCATAAAACGCCGCACATGGCGTTTTTCAGCAAATGCCGTTTCCATGGTGCTCATAGTGCGGAATAGCAAAAAACGCCGTGTATTTCCGCTAGGTCTGCCAGCTGCCTTTGCGGTTTTACACAATGCTGTGTCAACAAAGTATTTTTCAGAGACATTTTTGCCCTTGATCCCCCTCCTGCATGCCACTGTCCAGGTCGTGGCACCCTTTAAACAACTTTAAAATCAGTTTTCTGGCCAGAAATTTTAAAGTTCGCCTTCCCATTGAAGTCTATGGGGTTCGCAAAGTTCGCGAATATTAACACTTTTTGGCGTAAGTTTTTTTTTTAGGTTCGCTACATCCCTATCCACTATGCGACAATCGATTGATCGATCCTAGCCTGACTCTTTCCTATACAGAAGGAAGGCAACGCCGTATCGCCTTTTTTTAAATGACCAGAAGCCAAGTTTTAACAGGTATTTTCTAATAAAGCATTCAAAATTATAAATGGTTTGCAGGATAGGGCAATTATTGGGGCAGGGTAGAATAGATTTTTTACTTTTCCTTTAATACAAGTGATGGTTTTAGTAGCTTTTTTCATATAGTTAACGCTTAGGTTGAATACATTTTCTTCAAACAGAGTTTGAAAGTAAAAAAAAAAAGAATAAAAAACATTGAATATCAGCTGAAAAGTAATGGGGGAAATGATAGAGGCTGGAGAATCAAGGGACACTTTGTCATGATTTCTGCCTGACACTCTGTACTGCTACAAGATGGCGGCACTCATGGCTGTAATATCACATGTGTGATGTCATCATGCAGTGGTTTAGCAAAATTTAAACAAAAGGATTCCATGGAGCAGGGTTTAATGCTTGAGTATAGGTATTATACAGATCTTTCCTAAATTATTATTTTACTTAACCTACTGGTTCTGACATTACTGCTTTCACTTTGACTTACCTAATTGCTGCCTGACCTGACCATTGCCTGAAATTCCACTAAGACACTCTTAACCCTCTACTGTCTAGTGGACTTGGTCTGTGCTCCTGAGTCCTGCTTCCTCCTTAGTCCGGAATTCAACCCCATAGAAAAGGCCTAGTGGCCCTGGCTCACATTAGAACTCATTAGGGCACATTACCAAAAAAAAAGCCAAGGTGCAGAGTGCAAAAAGTGAGCAATTTGTAATGTTTTTGTGATTTACACCCTGCCTGAATGAATATCGGTTTGTCTCTGCACTCTGCACAGTTGGTAGTTAGGGAGCAATAGGGAAACAGGCCACAACAAACCCCTGTATTTGCCATCTGCTCTATGACAGGTCTAAGGACAGGGTTACAAGCCCACACCCACCAGTGCTCTGCACTTTGGTGCGAGGTGAAGAACATAGCTAGTCTCTGGGCAAGTACTTTTGAGAAATGCAAGAGCGCTAAGGGGTACACTCTTTGTCCCCTTAGTGTTTGTATGGAGCACTAAGGGATGTCTTCTTGGTCCCCCTTAGCGCTCTTGCACTTGACCCAGGGTCATTGTAGTTGTGTTTACAGGTTAAGGCCACCATCCTGCTATAATAATTGGGTCATTGTATGTTAAGGGGCCTATTTATTATGCTGTGTAAAAAAACGTAGACAAAATTCATATGGACTTTTTCTCACGTAAAAAATGGCTCAATTTTTTTACTCGTTTTTTCTTCCATCAGAGCACTAAGGGGGACAGAGAAGCCATTTTGATGATGCAAAATTAGCCATTTATTTTACACAGCATAATAAAAAGGCCCTTAAGTATTTGGTGCCATACATTACATCATACTCAGCATGATGATGTCATAACACAGTCTTATTACTTGGGCAAGAAGTAACCCAACTGCCTGTGTTACCATGGTCAGCTCAGGTAAGCTAGGCCCCAAAACAGACCTGTATGTGGAAGCATATAATGCAATTTTTTCTTTTTAATGAATCATTAAACAAAACAATATTTTTTTTTAAATTAATTTAATTTTTTTAGAGTCCTTTCAACCATGAGAAAACCAGCAGAATGTAATGCTAGGAACACATGTTACCAAATGAAGTGACAAAAGCTTACATTTGTCTTCAGAATAATGGAGTAAAAAGGTTAATTTGCTTTGCGGTTCTTAATTACTATCTTGGACCTTTGGCTTTTCTCCTAATTGTTGCTCTGTAAAAATCTGCTCTGCAAAAGTAATGAGTTACACTTAGTAGTTTTTGTCACAGTGGGTAGCTAATTGCAATAACCAGCTTCTCGGAGTGCATGGAACTAGGCACTGTTGGGGCTGAAATAACCACTTACAGTAGTGAATAGAGCGTGTGTATTCATTATGCAGAGTGCGGTACCTTTTGATCAGGCAGTATCTATCCTTGTCATTTTCTGTATCTAGACTCTGAAGGCGCTCATCAGCAGGCATTGATTAAACCTTGCACAGATCTGATTATGCAGAGTTTGCTTTGAGTCTTAATGATTCTTTCTGTGGTCGCATTCCATAGGTACACTAAGGGGCACATTTACTTACCCACGAACGTTCCGACGGCGTCCGAATGCGTTTTTTTCGTAATGATCGGTATTTTGCGATTTTTCGGAAAATTGTCGCGACTTTTTCGTAGCCATTACGAATGTTTCGCAAAATGACGCAAATTTTTCGTAGCCGTTACGAATTGCGCGAAAAGTTTCAACTTTTTCGCAGCTTTCGCGCAGAGTACGAAAGATTCGGATTCATTCAAGCTTCAGTATGGTGACTTTTCTTGGGCCAGGTTGGAGCTGCAGGGTGCCATTGAGTCCTATGGGAGACTTTCCTTGGGCCGGGTTGGAGCTGCAGAGTGCCATTGAGCCTTATGGGAGACTTTCCTTGGGCCGGGTTGGAGCTGCAGAGTGCCATTGAGCCCTATGGGAGACTTTCCTTGGGCCGGGTTGGAGCTGCAGAGTGCCATTGAGCCCTATGGGAGACTTTCCTTGGGTCGGGTTGGAGCTGCAGAGTGCCATTGAGCCCTATGGGAGACTTTCCTTGGGCCGGGTTGGAGCTGCAGAGTGCCATTGAGCCCTATGGGAGACTTTCCTTTGGCCGGGTTGGAGCTGCAGAGTACCATTGAGCTCTATGGGAGACTTTCCTTGGGCCAGGTTGGAGCTGCAGAGTGCCATTGAGTCCTATGGGAGACTTTCCTTGGGCCGGGTTGGAGCTGCAGAGTGCCATTGAGCCCTATGGGAGACTTTCCTTGGGCCGGGTTGGAGCTGCAGAGTGCCATTGAGCCCTATGGGAGACTTTCCTTGGGCCGCGTTGGAGCTGCAGAGTGCCATTGAGTCCTATGGGAGACTTTCCTTGGGCCAGGTTGGAGCTGCAGAGTGCCATTGAGTCCTATGGGAGACTTTCCTTGGGCCGGGTTGGAGCTGCAGAGTGCCATTGAGCCCTATGGGAGACTTTCCTTGGGCCGGGTTGGAGCTGCAGAGTGCCATTGAGCCCTATGGGAGACTTTCCTTGGGCCGGGTTGGAGCTGCAGAATGCCATTGAGCCCTATGGGAGACTTTCCTTGGGCCGGGTTGGAGCTGCAGAGTGCCATTGAGCCCTATGGGAGACTTTCCTTGGGCCGGGTTGGAGCTGCAGAGTGCCATTGAGCCCTATGGGAGACTTTCCTTGGGCCGGGTTGGAGCAGCAGAGTGCCATTGAGCCCTATGGGAGACTTTCCTTGGGCCGGGTTGGAGCTGCAGAGTGCCATTGAGCCCTATGGGAGACTTTCCTTGGGCCGGGTTGGAGCTGCACAGTGCCATTGAGCCCTATGGGAGACTTTCCTTGGGCCGGGTTGGAGCTGCAGAGTGCCATTGAACCCTATGGGAGACTTTCCTTGGGCCGGGTTGGAGCTGCAGGGTGCCATTGAGCCCTATGGGAGACTTTCCTTGGGTCGGGTTGGAGCTGCAGGGTGCCATTGAGCCCTATGGGAGACTTTCCTTGGGCCAGGTTGGAGCTGCAGGGTGCCATTGAGCCCTATGGGAGACTTTCCTTGGGCCGGGTTGGAGCTGCAGGGTGCCATTGAGCCCTATGGGAGACTTTCCTTGGGTCGGGTTGGAGCTGCAGAGTGCCATTGAGCCCTATGGGAGACTTTCCTTGGGCCGGGTTGGAGCTGCAGAGGGCCATTGAGCCCTATGGGAGACTTTCCTTGGGTCGGGTTGGAGCTGCAGAGTGCCATTGAGCCCTATGGGAGACTTTCCTTGGGCCGGGTTGGAGCTGCAGGGTGCCATTGAGTCCTATGGGAAGCTTCCAAAATCATGCTAAGTCTGAAAGTTTCGCCCGCCGCTTACGAGCGCTGAATACGAAAAAGTCGCGACAAGATACGGCTACGAAAAATTTGCGACTTTTCGTGCAAGTCGTAATGGATACGAAAAAGTCGCAACAATTTCCGAAAAGTCGTAAAAGCGGTGAAAAAAAATCGCAAAAAATACGAAAAAGTCGCAAAATGTTCGTTTTCCAATCGGAATTTTTCCAATTCGGATTCGAATTCATGTCTTAGTAAATCAGCCCCTAAGGGGCACATTTACTAATCCACGAACGTCAGAAAAGTGTCCGAATGTGTTTTTTTCATAATGATCGGTATTTTGCGACTTTTTCGCGAATTTTCGAGCTCAATACGAAAAAGTCACGACAATTCACGAAAGTCATAATGGCTATGAAAAAGTTGCGACAATTCACGAAAGTCATAATGGCTATGAAAAAGTCGCGACAATTCACGAAATTTGTAATGGCTATGAAAAAAATCGAAAAAAATACGAAAAAGTCGCAAAATGTTCGTTTCCAATCCGATTTTTTCCCATTCGGGATTCAGATTCGTGGATTAGTAAATCAGCTCCTAAGTAAGGCTACTAGATTCCAATTGATGCACACAGATCAAAATAAGCACAAATATGCCCTCAACACAAAAATACAAATGAAAGGGGTGTAAACTTAGGGGCAGATTTATCAAATCACGAGTTCAAATCCCGAAAGGGAAAAAAAAAGATCGCAAATATCCCGAAAAATGCTTACGAAAAAATCTTATTAGTCACGATAATATCATATTGGCGATCAAAAAGTCACGGAATTTTTGTACCGAACGATTGGAAACAGCGGGAAAACCTTTCCGATTTTTTCGCGCAAGTGTACAAAAAAGCCGCGCAAGCGACGAAAAAGTCGGCGAAAATACGTTTGGAGCGTTCGTGCATTAGTAGATCTATAATGTGTTTAATTAGGGCCAGTTTTTAATTAACTCTTTTTAGAGGGAAAATAACACAGCTCACAAACACAAGGGATTTCTGAAATGAACCTGGTATGCAGAGATATTACTTCTACTGGGGAGTAGGGAAGAGAAAAATAATTTGCGTGGCAAAAAATTTCGCTGTGAGACAATAAAATTCGCCATGCAACACTTGCAGGCATTGCTTTCTCTGATGCGTGCGTCATTCTTTTAACGTGTGCATCCAAAAAATGGCGCTTGCATAAAAAAAAAGTACGCACGCATCAAATGAAACATCATGCTGCGAATTGTATTGTCATGCAGTGAAATTTTTCACTGCACAAATTATTTCGCTCATCCCTTTTGGGGAGGCCTAGCTATCAAAATTAGTGATGGGCAAAATAATTCGGCAGGCATAGAGTCGCTGCAAATTTCCGTGTTTCGCCATTGGCAGATTATTTAGCAAAACTGGCGACAACTGGCCGCAAAAATTTGTCACCCACATCTAAAAAATCATCACGCATATTTAAAAAATGAACCGCGTCAAAAGAAAATTCTTGCGCGTCTTTTTTTGACATTTTTTTGTGGATGCTTTTTTTTGACGAGCAACATTTTCGCCGTTTTGCGGACATTTCTTCAAAGATTTTCAAATTTTTTTGGCAAAGCGATATGGGACAGATTCGCTCAAATTTAAATCAAAATTTAAATTTGTGAGTTTTAGGGGTTATTTTACAGTCAAATAAACTCATAATTCTACCAAGGTCAATGTGTGCTTATTTATGAAAAAACGTGAATATAAAAAACTTGATTAACTAAAAAGTTAAAAAACTTTGAAGGTAGCTAATTCACATTCTACTAATTTTCAATGTGTCTACAAACTCTTCCAAAAATTCTAATTGCATTCAAATTGAAAATAATAGCTTCCATTTTGCTATAACAAGATAAACCCCACTGGCTTCTACTACGTAAACTCGTGAGTAGTGATCAGCGAATCACGTTTTGCTTTGCTGAAAAATTAGCGAATCTCGCACCTTAGTTGTTGACGTGTGCGTAAAAAATTAAGCGTGCAATTTTTTTTTTTACTTTTTTTTTTTACGAGCACCATTTTTTTTTACGCGGGTGACAATTTTTTTGATGTGCGGCAAATTTTTACACGTTCGCGAAAAAATCTGCCGATGTGGAAACGTGGAAATTCGACACAAATCCATGCCTGTCAAATTATTTCGCCAATCACTAATTGCAAGATTTTAGATGCCAATGTTTTACATTTGAGGTTTTTTTTTTTTTTTGAACAGACACATTTTGGAAACTTTAATTTTCCAAAATTCAGTAAAAATTTGAATTTTAGTGTGTTTGCGGCTAAACAAACTATTTACTTGTTGCTAATGAATCACACACCAAAACCATTATTGTATTTGCAACACACACGTAGCTAGACAGAGAGAAATGTTAATAGATGGACAAAAAAACTAAACAGAGCTGATAAAAATATATAAATGATAATGAGTGTGCATTTCATAATAAAGTGTTCGAAAATGCTTTGGTGATTATACAAAATAAAAAAGTATCAAAGAGCTCGTAGACAAAAGATCTTAATTCAAAGTTTCAAAGGTTACGATAGATGCGCTCTCCTATGATACTCACCGCAGTTTGCCTCGTCAGATCCATCCGCACAGTCGGAATCCTCATCACACACCCAGAGCTTAGATATACAGTGCTTTGTAGTTTTGCATTGGAAATGATCTGGAGAGCAGCTATTTTCAGCTAAAAAATAAAGAGCGGAATGAGTTCAATGTATTAATGAAAAAATATTAATTTGTATTGTTTTCATTTGTAATTGAGATTTTATCATGCAATCTTTTTTTCTGTGGATTTATTGAAGCCATACATCAGAATATGCTCTTCTGCTCTGAGCAGGCAAATTCCATTCTTTGCTGAAGGGTGTTAGAGCTTAATGGCAGCATTGAGCTCTAACATGCTGCTGAATAGTGATGAGCGAATCTGTCCCGTTTCGCATCGCCGAAAAATTAGCGAATCTTTCAAAAAATTAGCGAAACGTCGAAGAATTTGCGAAACAGCAAAAATGTCACGCGTCAAAAAAATTGTCGCCCCCCGGCTATTGTTTTGTAGCCCGGCTATTGTTTTGTCACCCGGCTATTGTTTTGTCGCCCACGGCTATTGTTTTGTCGCCCGGCTATTGTTTTGTCGTCCCCGGCTATTGTTTTGTCGCCCCCGGCTATTGTTTTGTAGCCCGGCTATTGTTTTGTCACCCCCCGCTATTGTTTTGTCGCCCCCCGCTATTGTTTTGTCGCCCGCAGCTATTGTTTTGTCGCCCCCGGCTATTGTTTTGTCGTCCACGGCTATTGTTTTGTCGCCCGCAGCTATTGTTTTGTCGCCCCCGGCTATTGTTTTGTCGCCCCCGGCTATTGTTTTGTCGCCTGCAGCTATTGTTTTGTCGCCCCCGGCTATTGTTTTGTAGCCCGGCTATTGTTTTGTCGCCCCCGGCTATTGTTTTGTCACCCGGCTATTGTTTTGTCGCCCCCGGCTATTGTTTTGTCGCCCCCGGCTATTGTTTTGTCGTCCCCGGCTATTGTTTTGTCGCCCCCGGCTATTGTTTTGTAGCCCGGCTATTGTTTTGTCACCCCCCGCTATTGTTTTGTCGCCCCCCGCTATTGTTTTGTCGCCCGCAGCTATTGTTTTGTCGCCCCCGGCTATTGTTTTGTCGTCCCCGGCTATTGTTTTGTCGCCCCCGGCTATTGTTTTGTAGCCCGGCTATTGTTTTGTCACCCCCCGCTATTGTTTTGTCGCCCCCCGCTATTGTTTTGTCGCCCGCAGCTATTGTTTTGTCGCCCCCGGCTATTGTTTTGTCGTCCACGGCTATTGTTTTGTCGCCCGCAGCTATTGTTTTGTCGCCCCCGGCTATTGTTTTGTCGCCCCCGGCTATTGTTTTGTCGCCTGCAGCTATTGTTTTGTCGCCCCCGGCTATTGTTTTGTCGTCCACGGCTATTGTTTTGTCGCCCGCAGCTATTGTTTTGTCGCCCCCGGCTATTGTTTTGTCGCCCCCGGCTATTGTTTTGTCGCCCCCGGCTATTGTTTGGTCGCCCGCGGCTATTGTTTTGTCGTCCACGGCTATTGTTTTGTCGCCCGCAGCTATTGTTTTGTTGCCCCCGGCTATTGTTTTGTCGCCCCCGGCTATTGTTTTGTCACCCCCGGCTATTGTTTGGTCGCCCCCGGCTATTGTTTTGTCGTCCACGGCTATTGTTTTGTCGCCCGCAGCTATTGTTTTGTCGCCCCCGGCTATTGTTTTGTCGCCCCCGGCTATTGTTTTGTCGCCTGCAGCTATTGTTTTGTCGCCCCCGGCTATTGTTTTGTCGTCCACGGCTATTGTTTTGTCGCCCGCAGCTATTGTTTTGTCGCCCCCGGCTATTGTTTTGTCGCCCCCGGCTATTGTTTTGTCGCCCCCGGCTATTGTTTGGTCGCCCGCGGCTATTGTTTTGTCGTCCACGGCTATTCTTTTGTCGCCCGCAGCTATTGTTTTGTTGCCCCCGGCTATTGTTTTGTCGCCCCCCGGCTATTGTTTTGTCACCCCCGGCTATTGTTTGGTCGCCCGCGGCTATTGTTTTGTAGCCCGGCTATTGTTTTGTCGCCCGTGGCTATTATTTTGTCGCCCGCAGCTATTGTTTTGTAGCCCAGCTATTGTTTTGTAGCCCGCAGATATTGTTTTGTCGCCCACGACTATTGTTTTGTTGCCCAGCTATTGTTTTGTCTCCCGCGGCTATTGTTTTGTCGCCCACGGCTATTGTTTTGTCGCCCGCGACAATTTTTGGACGCTCTGCAAATTTTTTCATCCATTTCGCGAAACAATCTGCCAATGGCGAAACGCGGAAATTCGCTGCGAATCCATGCCTGGCGAAACATTTCGCCCATCACTGCTGCTGTATCTTAAAGCCCCATGCATTTCAAGTCAATGGCAGCATAATGATTTGGAAAAGATAATTTCCAAGGTATAATGGATCATTATTGTGAAAATAAGATATCAGAATTGTTAACTTTGCAGTAACCAACATTTTCGCCTGATAAGAAATACCAACACATGATAAATCAGTCCCGCTATCTATAACAGTCAAGCACATTTACGGCCTTGATGTCATAAAGCAGAGAGCTGCCCTTACCTTCCAGGCAACTAATAAGTGCTATTAAGAGGTTTCTTCATTAATATAAAAAATTTGGAGCAAACTAGTCCTTGGGAAATTTAATGAAGAAGTGCCAAATATTTTAAATACAAAAAATAGACTTACATATAAAGCTCTATTAATTGTCCTTAAGCATTAATTAATAACATAGCCATTACTGGAAGCCAATTGTCATGTTTACAAGGGTGTGTTTTTGTTTTATATACAGGTATAGGACCCATTATCCAGAATGCCAAGGGTATTCCGGATAAGGGTTTTTTTTTTCGTAATTTGGATCTTCATACCTTAAGTCTACTGAAAAATTAATAAAACTGTAATTAAATCCAATAGGATTATTTTGCATCCAATAAGGGGTAATTATATCTTAGTTGGGATCAAGTACAGGTACTGTTTTATTATTACAGAGAAAAGGGAATCATTTAACCATTAAATAAACCCAATAGGGCTGTTCTGCCCCAATAAGGGGTAATTATATCTTAGTTGGGATCAAGTACAGGTATTGTTTTATTATTACAGAGAAAAGGGAATCATTTAACCATTAAATAAACCCAATAGGGCTGTTCTGCCCCCAATAAGGGGTAATTATATCTTAGTTGGGATCAAGTACAGGTACTGTTTTATTATTACAGAGAAAAGGGGATCATTTAACCATGAAATAAACCCAATAGGGCTGTTCTGCCCCCAATAAGGGGTAATTATATCTTAGTTGGGATCAAGTACAGGTACTGTTTTATTATTACAGAGAAAGGGGAATCATTTAACCATTAAATAAACCCAATAGGGCTGTTCTGCCCCCAATAAGGGGTAATTATATCTTAGTTGGGATCAAGTACAGGTACTGTTTTATTATTACAGAGAAAAGGGAATCATTTAACCATGAAATAAACCCAATAGGGCTGTTCTGCCCCCAATAAGGGGTAATTATATCTTAGTTGGGATCATGTACAGGTATTGTTTTATTATTACAGAGAAAAGGGAATCATTTAACCATGAAATAAACCCAATAGGGCTGTTCTGCCCCCAATAAGGGGTAATTATATCTTAGTTGGGATCAAGTACAGGTATTGTTTTATTATTACAGAGAAAAGGGAATCATTTAACCATGAAATAAACCCAATAGGGCTGTTCTGCCCCCAATAAGGGGTAATTATATCTTAGTTGGGATCAAGTACAGGTACTGTTTTATTATTACAGAGAAAAGGGAATCATTTAACCATTAAATAAACCCAATAGGGCTGTTCTGCCCCCAATAAGGGGTAATTATATCTTAGTTGGGATCAAGTACAGGTACTGTTTTATTATTACAGAGAAAAGGGAATCATTTAACCATTAAATAAACCCAATAGGGCTGTTCTGCCCCAATAAGGGGTAATTATATCTTAGTTGGGATCAAATACAAAGCACTGTTTTATTTTTACAGAGAAAAAGAAAATCAATTTTAAAAATCTGAATTATTTGATTAAAATTGAGTCTATGGGAGACAGGCTTTCTGTAATTCGGAGCTTTCTGGATATTGGGTTTCCGAATAACAGATCCCATACCTGTACCAAGTACAATCTCAATATTTGACACCATTCCATACCTGGTGCAACCCAGTGTAGTCAATGCCATGGTTTAATATGCAGTTACATTGCCGGTACACAATGACATTTTTTATGCTACTCTCTTCAAGCTATAAGGGGTTATGTAATAAAAGCCACTAAGTTTGCCCAGGAACAGTAACCCATAGCAGCCAATCAGCAGGTATAATTGACTGGTCACCTGTTTAAAAGCAAACATCTTATTGGTTGCTATGGGCTACTGTTCCTGGTCAAACATAGTGCTATAGTCTCTTGTTATGCCACAGTTTTACACTTATATACAAACTCATGTAAAACCAATTAACGGCAATATAAAAATTAATATTTTGCCAATGACACATACAAATTTCTTTGTAAGCCATTGATTACTGGGATTAGTAATGGAATTACTGGGATTACTTGGAAGGGTTGAACTTGATGGACTCTGGTCTTTTTTCAACCCTATGTAACTATGTAACTATATGTAGCCATTGTATCACCATGCTGCCTATAAATGGAACATCATTCACATTCTTCCTACACTATGGGCAGTATTAACAGGAGGCAACTACAGAAAGGGAAATTTCTAGTGATGAGCAAATTTTTTCGCCAGGCATGAATTCTCAGTGAATTTCCGCATCAACAAATAGTTTCGCAAAACTTCCACAAAAATTTGCAGCGGAAAAATTAGTTGCGTGTCAAAAAAAGTTTTGGTCGCGTCAAACTGGGCGTGGTCACGGCTAAATGGGCATGGTTGCTGCAAAATGGGCGACAAAAAAAGATGAGGTCGACAAAAAGAAAGACACGGGTGACTAAAAAGTTGCACGATAAGTACATTTTGCGCCATTTCGCATCACCAGAAAATTTGCGCAACAAATGGAAAATTCACGAAATGTCGAAAAATCCGCAAAATGTGCTTATCACACAACTTTTTAGTCACCCGTGTCTTTCGTTTTGTCGACCGCATCTTTTTTTTGTCGCCCATTTTGCAGCAACCATGCCCATTTAGCCGTGACCGCGCCCAGTTTGATGCGACCAAAACTTTTTTGACACGCAACAAATTTTTCCGCTGCAAATTTTTAAAGAACAGATTTGCTCATCACTAGAAATTTCCTTGGAATTTTCTCTGTTAACAACATTATGAGACAAATATGCTACATATTAATAAACTGCCAATAAAACTGACATTGGCACAGAATTTAAACAGTTGATATTTTTCTTAGCTTCATGCACAGTCTACTCCAAGCCTTTTTTTAAAATTTGCTAATAATAAATAACACAACATCTTCTGTGCCATAATACTTTTAGAACATCAAGAAAACATGTTCTAAACTAGAACAACTTTTATAAAGCTTAAGAAAATTCACTCTAATCTTTTGTCTCATAAAGGGCCTAGTGTGGTTTGAAATGGATATCTCAGGCTATCCAGATAGTTATCTCTGTAGCTATTTGCTTAACTGCTTTCCTATTTGTAATTAGTACGATGTGGCTCAAGATAACAGAGGCGCTACTCTATCTTCCACTAATTAGCAAAGTCCTTTATGTACAAAAATGAACAAAATGGAGCATCCAGGCAGTGTCATTCTGTGGCTACTAAAGCAAATAAAGTGCTGTCTTGTATAAAAAAGGGCATTGACTCAAGGGATGAGAACATAATTTTGCCCCTTTATAGGTCCCTGGTAAGGCCTCACCTTGAGTATGCGGTGCAGTTTTGGGCTCCAGTCCTTAAGAAGGATATTAATGAGCTGGAGAGAGTGCAGAGACTGCAACTAAACTGGTAAAGGGGATGGAAGGGTTAAACTATGAGGTGAGACTGTCAGGGTTGGGGTTGTTTTCTCTGGAAAAGAGGCGCTTGCGAGGGGACATGATTACTCTGTACAAGTACATTAGAGGGGATTATAGGCAGTTGGGGGATGTTCTTTTTTCCCATAAAAGCGATCAACGCACCAGAGGTCCCCCCTTTAGATTAGAGGAACGGAGCTTCCATTTAAAGCAGCACACAGGGGTTTTTCACGGTGAGGGCAGTGAGGTTGGGGAATGCCCTGCCGGGGGATGTTGGGTAGGGGTTCCTCACGGTGAGGGCAGTGAGGGGGTTGGGGAATGCCCTGCCGGGGGATGTTGGGTAGGGGTTCCTCACGGTGAGGGCAGTGAGGTTGGGGAATGCCCTGCCGGGGGATGTTGGGTAGGAGGTTCCTCACGGTGAGGGCAGTGAGGTTGGGGAATGCCCTGCCGGGGGATGTTGGGTAGGGGGTTCCTCACGGTGAGGGCAGTGAGGGGGTTGGGAATGCCCTGCCGGGGGATGTTGGGTAGGAGGTTCCTCACGGTGAGGGCAGTGAGGGGGTTGGGGAATGCCCTGCCGGGGGATGTTGGGTAGGAGGTTCCTCACGGTGAGGGCAGTGAGGTTGGGGAATGCCCTGCCAGGGGATGTTGGGTAGGGGGCTCCTCACGGTGAGGGCAGCGAGGTTGTGGAATGCCCTGCCGGGGGATGTTGGGTAGGGGGTTCCTCACGGTGAGGGCAGTGGGGTTGGGGAATGCCCTGCCGGGGGATGTTGGGTAGGAGGTTCCTCACGGTGAGGGCAGTGAGGTTGGGGAATGCCCTGCTGGGAGATGTTGGGTAGGGGGTTCCTCACAGTGAGGGCAGTGAGGGGGTTGGGGAATGCCCTGCCGGGGGATGTTGGGTAGGGGGTTCCTCACGGTGAGGGCAGTGAGGGGGTTGGGGAATGCCCTGCCGGGGGATGTTGGGTAGGGGGTTCCTCATGGTGAGGGCAGTGAGGTTGGGGAATGCCCTTCCTAGTGATGTGGTAATGGCAGATTCTGTTAATGCATATAAGAGGGGCCTGGATGAGTTTTTGAACAAGCAGAATATCCAAGGCTATTGAGATACTAATATCTACAGTTAGTATTAGTGGTTGTATATATAGTTTATGTATGTGAGTGTATAGATGGGTAAGTATAGGGTGTGGGTGCTGGGTTTACTTGGATGGGTTTAACTTGATGGACTCTGGTCTTTTTTCAACCTTATGTAACTATGTAACTATGTAACTATACTGCCTCATAACATTATTTTTTCCCAGAACTGTTTTGATGATTTACTGGTATTTACTGATGGCAAATAATTAACTGATCCTAAATGAAAATAATACGTAATAAACATGTCCAAAAATGGCTGATAACCCTTTCAATTATCAGGGCAACAGGAATACCCACGTCTCTTGTGTGAACAGTTATTAAAAAGTGCTTACAAAACATACCGTCGATTCATATGGCATCAGAACAATGAGATGGAACATTGCTGACCAAGCTTGCAGTGGGGAGAATGTCAACATCAAAAATTCTGTCTGAACTGTGAGACTGGCTTTGGTCAAATATTTAGTAAAGCAGGTGAAAAAGTGCAAAGAAATATATGTACAGAACAGTACTATGCACCTATTGCTTCCATATAACAATGTGTTACATGGTCAAACAGCACCAACACTTTCAGTTATTAAATTAATTGTTTTATAATAAAGTGCCTTGCAGCATGAAATAGTAAGGTTTTTTTTTTAAGTAAACTAAATAAAGATACTCTTAAGGCCTGCTATGTTGGAGTGCCTGCTCCAAAACCCAAAAGAAACCCATTGTCTCTAGTGGTAAGTGTCTACTATCCATTCTGGGGGGGAATGGGGGTTATTTCTTATGATAATTGTTCTCAGTTTTATTCTGCTGCAAATTCTGATCCAAAGATATGTATTAAGCATTTTCTAGCAACTATGTATTTCATCTAATACATTTTATGTAGTATGCTAAGTCACTGAATGGTGGTGCCCATCAAAAATGGTGTATAGGTATAGGATCCCTTATCCGGAAACCCGTTATCCAGAAAGCTCCAAATTACAGAAAGCCCGTCTCCCATAGACTCCATTATAAGCAAATAATTCAGAATTTTAAAACTGATTTCCCTTTTCTCTGTAGAAATAAAACAGTACCTGTACTTGATCCCAACTAAGATATAATTACCCCTTATTGGGGGCAGAACAGCCCTATTGGGTTTATTTCATGGTTAAAAGATTCCCTTTTCTCTGTAATAATAAAACAGTACCTGTACTTGATCACAACTACGATATAATTACCCCTTATTGGGGCAGAACAGCCCTATTGGGTTTATTTAATGGTTAAATGATTCCCTTTTCTCTGTAATAATAAAACAGTACCTGTACTTGATCCCAACTAAGGTATAATTACCCCTTATTGGGGCAGAACAGCCCTATTGGCTTTATTTAATGGTTAAATGATTCCCTTTTCTCTGTAATAATAAAACAGTACCTGTACTTGATCCCAACTAAGATATAATTACCCCTTATTGGGGCAGAACAGCCCTATTGGGTTTATTTAATGGTTAAATGATTCCCTTTTCTCTGTAATAATAAAACAGTACCTGTACTTGATCCCAACTAAGATATAATTACCCCTTATTGGGGCAGAACAGCCCTATTGGGTTTATTTAATGGTTAAATTATTCCCTTTTCTCTGTAATAATAAAACAGTACCTGTACTTGATCCCAACTAAGATATAATTACCCCTTATTGGGGCAGAACAGCCCTATTGGGTTTATTTAATGGTTAAATGATTCCCTTTTCTCTGTAATAATAAAACAGTACCTGTACTTGATCCCAACTAAGATATAATTACCCCTTATTGGGGCAGAACAGCCCTATTGGGTTTATTTAATGGTTAAATGATTCCCTTTTCTCTGTAATAATAAAACAGTACCTGTACTTGATCCCAACTAAGCTTTAAATAATCCTTATTGGATGCAAAACAATCCTATGGAGTTTATTTAATATTTTATTGATTTTTTAGTAGACTTAAGGTAAGGAGATCCATGTTACGGAAAGACTCCTTATCCGGATTACTCTTGGTCCCGAGCATTCTGGATAACGGGTCCTATACCTGTACTAATATTTTACTTAGCATGGAAAAGTTCTATAGCTTACAACAGGGATCCCCAATCTTTTATACCCACGAGCCACACTCAAATGTAAAAAGAGTTGGGGAGAAACACAAGCATGAAAAATGTTCATGAGGGTACCAAATAAGTGCTGTGATTGGCTATTTGGTAGCCCCTATGTGGACTGGCAGCCTAATGAGGTTCTGTTTGGTGGTACAACTGGCTTTAATGCCACCAACACTTGCCTCTAATCCAGGAATTCAAAAATAAGCACCTGCTTTGAGGCCGCTGGGAGCAACATCCAAGGGCTTGGGGATCAACACGTTACTTATGAACCACTGGTTGGGGATCACTGGCTTACAACAAGGGCACACAGGGTAAAGCTCAGAGTACTATAATCATGTAATAACAAGTGATCCAGAGGGGCAAGGACTCTGCCCATGGGTTGTAGTTGGTAATGTTGCCCTTATAGCTACGACCCTATAAACAACGGCACACTTTTTTTTTGCAGTTCGCAAGTTGCTCTTTCAAAAAAAGAGGCCTATAATAACTTGATTTATAAGTGAATAACAGATACATGAATGTTTTATAAAGGTATGTAATTATTAATCCAACAATTCACTTGATTTAAACCATTAGTGTAGGTGGACGGTTAAAACACATGAATATGATTACACGTGATGAAACACAACAAACTTTTCTTTCTTATTTCTTTGTAGAAAAAACAAAGCTTGAACAAATCTAGAATTTTAAATAACTCTTTGAAGTCAATGACGACAACAATAGTCCAATTTTTCTTTGGGGACATAGGAAATGGGCATCCTAGATGGCTTGGTAAGTCCAAAAACAAGGGCACAGCTGGAAATCAATACAAGGTTAGCCGCAGTGCTCTCCTGAGCATAAATTAAGGTGGAATAATATAGTATTTTCAATGAAAAATATGCAGCAGAGATGGGCCAGAGAAAGATAAAATAACCTTGCAGTGTAAGAAAGTCCCTGTATCAAAACAGGAGTTTACTATACTGTATATGAAATTAGACAGAGTAGTAACCCGTTATAAGACCTAAAACAAATCCGCTATAGCAGTGATCCCCAACCAGTGGCTCAGGGGCAACATGTTGCTCCCCAACCGCTTGGATGTTGCTCTCAGTGCCCCCAAACCAGGGAGTTATTTTTGAATTCCTGACTTGGGGGCAAGTTTTGGTTGAATAAAAACAAGATTTCCTACCAAATAAAGCCTCCTGTAAGCTGATAGGGCGCATAGAGGCTGTCTAATAGCCAATCACAGCCCTTATTTGGCACCTCCATGAACTTTTATGGTGCTTGTGTTGCTCCCCAAGTCTTTTTACTTTTGACTGTGGCTCACGAGTAAGAAAGTTTGGGGACCCCTGTGCTATAGAATTCCAACCAAAGGAACCTTCAGTCTGTAGTTAATGATACATATCTTGGCCACAGCCAAGAAGGGAGTCTTGTGCACATCATATCAAGAATAGATTCTACTATGCTAGAAGTAACAACTTGTTTACTACAATAGCCACACTGGATAAACAGCACTTATGATATGAGTAGTGATAAGCGAATCTGTCCCGTTTCGCTTTGCCATAAAACTTGTGAAACGGCAAGAAAATTCATGAAATGGCGAAAAATTAGCGAAACGCATTTGTTGCGCGTTTTTTTTTTGTCGCCCACATCTATTTTTTGTCGCCCAAGCTTTTTTTTACGTGACCGCATCCAATTTTGATGCGACCATGCCCTTTTTTGACATGATCTTGCCCAATTTTAACACGACCGTACCCTTTTTTGACGTGACCGTGCCCAATTTGATGTGACTGCTGCTTTTTTTGACATGACCGCACCTAATTTGATGCGACCGTGCCCTTTTTTTGACACGACCACGCCCAACTTAATGCGAAACAAAAAAAAAATCTGAGCGACACATTTTTCCGTGGTGAATCCATGCCTGGCGAAAAATTTGCTCATCACCAGATATGAGACATTAATCTCACCAAAAATATGTTTAATTTGGCATCAGTTAAGGTACATGGACATGTGTATTAAAGACCCAGAAGCAAAGACGTCCCTGCTTTTCATCATGTGCTTGTCAGTGGAATATTAGTAAATGATATCATACTGACCCAGCAGTATCTGACAGCACAAGAATGTCATCCCGGCAGTTTTTGCCACGGCTAAAAGTGAAAAAGGCTTTCTATACAGTCAACTAAGGATCTCAGCAATGGGTTTATATTTTATCTATTATGCTTGATTTTGTTTTCTGGATCTCATGTTCTCAGCAGCAATGTTTTGGCCAGCATTTATGAACTTCTCTAGATGAGTTTTCTCCTTGCTATATATTCCAGTTGCTTTAACTCATACAATGTATTTGTGAATTTGCATAACTCATCCTATCCCGACTTGACTACTGTAACCTTCTACTAACTGGCCTCCCTAACTCCCATCTCTCCCCTACAGTCTATATTAAATACTGCTGCCAGAATTCTCCTCCTCTCACCCAGGAGAGTTCAGGCCCTTCCCCTGCTAAAGTCCTTATCGTGGCTTCCTATTAAACAAAGAATAGTTTACAAACTCCTTCTCTTAAAGGAACAGTAACACCAAAAAATGAAAGAGCTTTAAAGTAATAAAAATATAATGTACTGTTGCCCTGCACTGGTAAAACTGGGGTTTTTGCTACAGTAACACTACTATAATTTATATAATAAGCTGCTGTGTAGCCATGGGGGCAGCCATTCAAGCTGGAGAAAAGGCACAGGTTACATAGCAGATAACAGATAAGCTCTGTAGAATACAATAGTGTTTTATCTGTTATCTGCTAAGTGCCTGTGCCTTTTCTCCTTTGAATGGCTGCCCCCATGGCTACATAGCAGCTTATTTATATAAATTATAGTAGACTTTCTGAAGTAAACACACAACTTTTACCAGTGCAGGGCAGCAGCACATTATATTTTAGTTACTTTTATACACTTTCATTTTTTGGTGTTACTGTTCCTTTAACCTTCAAAGCCCCCCATTCCTCTGCTCCTCACTACATCTCTTCCCTTGTGTCTCCGTACGTTCCTGGCCGACTCCTTCGTTCCTCGCAGAGCAATCGTTTGGTTTCCCGCCTTAAACCTTTCTGCCTTGCTGCCCCTTACATTGGGAATGCCCTCCCTGAATCCTCCCTCAGTCTTTTTAAAACTAAACCTATTGGAGCACTCGCCCAGCACCTGATCTGGGAACTGGCACTTATATTGTAGTGTCACCCACTGTGACCTACAGCACTTATATTTGCCTATTTGTGTCTGTAAGTTACCCTCCCATATAGATTGTAAGCTCTACGGGGCAGGGACCTCCATCCTCTTGTGTCTTTGACTCTTGTTGTAACTGTATCTTGTATTTATTTGTGTTTATTGTAATACTTTGTATTTATCTATTATTATCTTAATAACCCCCTGTTTGTATTAATGTATTCTACTGTACAGCGCTGCGTACATAAGTAGCACTTTATAAATAAAGACATACATACAACGGTAATAGTTCACTTACGGCAATCAATCTCATCTTCTTCATCTCCGCAGTCGTTTTGGCCATTGCAGCGAAGATTTATTGGGATGCATTTTTGCTTCTTGGTACATTTGAACTGGCCAGACAGGCAGACATAGGTGTCTGAAAAGCAATCAGCAAATCATGAATACATTTCTTCCTTGAAATTAAATCAACCTTTTTTTGTTATTGAAGTATACAATTCATACTTCTTCACCTGCTATCTAAGCACCTACCACAGTTGAGTTCATCTGAATTGTCTCCACAATCATTCTCTCCATCGCAAATAAAGGCTGGGAGAGCACAGAGTCCACTTCCACACTGGAATCTCCCCGGCTGGCATTTAAATTCCGCTTTATAGAAATAGAAAAAAATGTGTTATAATGTATGAAAGTGATTGTGTTTCAGTAAATGCTTGGCTGATGCAGTTAAAATATTAAATATTTCTTGAAGGAATAAGTAAATGAAACTAAAAATAGTATAATATTTCATATAAAGTCTAAATACTGCTAAAACACAAAAATGTTCAATTTAATTATATACCTGACGTTAAAGGAATACTGTCATAGGAAAACATGTTTTTTCAATACCCATCAATTAATAGAGCTTCTCCAGCTGAATCCTGCATTGTAATCTGTTATAGCCATATTCTTCATTTCCCAGGGTGCCACAGTCATGTGACCTGTGCTCTGATAAACTTCAGTCTCACTTTACTGCTGTGCTGCAAGTTGGAGTGATATCCCCCCCCTCACCCCCAGCAGCCGATCAGCAGAACAATGGGAAGGGAGCAAGATAGCAGCTCCCAGTAGGTATCAGAATAGCACTCAATAGTAAGAAATCCAAGTCCGGCTTGGGACTCCTCCAGTTACATGGGAGTAGGAGAAACAATAGGTTAGCTGAAAGCAGTTCTAATGTGTAGTGCTGGCTCCTTCTGAAAGCTCAGACTCAGGCACACTTTACTGCTGCGCTGCAAGTTGGAGTGATATCCCCCAACCCTCCCCCCCAGCAGCCGATCAGCAGAACAATGGGAAGTGAGCAAGATAGCAGCTGCCAGTAGGTATCAGAATAGCACTCAATAGTAAGAAATCCAAGTCCGGCTTGGGACTCCTCCAGTTACATGGGAGTAGGAGAAACAATAGGTTAGCTGAAAGCAGTTCTAATGTGTAGTGCTGGCTCCTTCTGAAAGCTCAGACTCAGGCACACTTTACTGCTGCGCTGCAAGTTGGCGTGATTTCAAATTGCAAATGTTATACAAAAAACCATAAGATTAGCTCTGAAAAGATATACTTATTTATTAGAAATCAGCCACTGTTAACAAAAAGAGAAAATACCCACGGCACTCAGCAGGTTCATCAGATCCATCTCCACAGTCATCCACCGTGTCACATTTCCACCAAAAGGGAATGCATTTATCTGTATTGCAGCGAAACTGAAAACGTGAGAAGAAAAAAAATGGAAGATATTAAATATAAACAAATTACAGCTTGGGGTGATTGAGCATTAATAGAACCAGATATAACCTGCCTACGAGGACTTTCTGATTGTGGCTGAATATTAACAGTTTTTCCTGTGTATTATAAGTTTCTATTTCTTTAATGTGTGTTTTGATTCCAAATACATAAAGCTATGAAACCAAAGCTGATCAGGTTTGACAAAGGAAATTAAGTGTTCTGAAAGTTTTCTGTAATTATCATAGTAGTTAGTAGTGATAAGTGAATGGTCGCGGGCGACAATTTTTTTGCCGCACAACATTTTCGCCGTTTCGTGGCTAAAAATTTGCGAAACGGCGAAAATGTTGTGCAGCAAAAAAATTGTCACCCACGACTATTCTTTTGTTGCCCGCGGCTATTCTTTTGTCGCGCGGCTATTATTTTGTCGCCCACGGCTATTATTTTGTCGCACAGCTATTATTTTGTCGCTCGCGGCTATTATTTTGTCGCACGGCTATTCTTTTGTCGGCCACGGCTATTATTTCGTCGCGCGTCTATTCTTTTGACGCCTGCGACTATTCTTTTTTAACGCCGGTGACAATTTATGAGTGTGGGCGGAATTTTTTCATCCGTTTTGCAAAACAATCCCCCAATGCCGAAACGCAGAAATTCGCTGCAAATCCATGCCTGACGAAACATTTTGCCTATCACTAGTAGTTAGCCAATAATGTCATGCTCTATATTAAACACACACCTATATATATATATATATATATATATATGTAAACATTTTTACCATACAAAACCATGAAAATAATTGTGAAACAATAAAAAACAAATAATAAATTTAGTCCTAAGCCCCCATAAGCTAGGTTGACCTGATAGGGAATTGAAGCCTGTCTTTGCTTGTTTTAGTGCAGGGCTGTGATTGGCTCTCCCCCTCCTGCTGTGCTTCTGGGCTCCTTAATAAACACATATGCATATTTTGTCTGTAGTGATGAGCGAAATTTTTCACCAGGCATGGATTCGCAGCGAATGTCCGCATTTTGCCATTGGCGAATTGTTTCGCAAAACTTCTGTGAAAATTTGCAGTGGAAAAATTTGTTGCACAGATTTTTTTTTGTTGCGCGTCAAATTGGTTGCGTCACAAAAAGGGCACGGGTGTGTCAAATTGGTGGCAGTTGCATCAAAATTGGGTGCCGTCGTGTCAAAAAAACCACGGCGACAAAATATAGACGTGGGCGACAAAATATAGACGTGGGCGACAAAATATAGACGTGGGTGACAAAATATAGACGTGGGCGACAAAAAAAAAACGCAGACGACAAAAAAAATTGCGCAACAAATGCGTTTCACAAATTTTCCACCGTTTCGCAAATTTCCTTGCAATTTCGTGAATTTCTTGGCATTTCGTGGGATTGAGTCACTCATCACTTTTTGTCAGCACTTCCTAAACCACTTTTAACTAGGGTTGCCACCTCACCCCTTTAATACCAGCCATATATTGAACCCACATCCTGAATGGCTAATTAGCAATTAATTTAGATGCTGTAGACAAAATTGATATACAGTATGTTCAGCCATGTTGAACACATGTTGGCCATGCAACACTTGGATTCAATATGTGGCTGGTATTAAAGGGGCGAGGTGGCGACCCTACTTGTAACCAAGTGTAAAATGGCTTTCAGAGTAAGACACCTTTTTTTATGAATGAGAATTATAACATGATGCTATCAATATACAATAATTTTGTATTTCTCAATCTGACATGACCCTGGATGACTGACATACCTGACTAGCAGTGCAGTTTGACAAGCAGGTCTTTTTATCTTCCGCGAGATAGAAATTAGTGGGGCAGGCACACGTGTGGGATTTTTGTGGCGACAACAGGCATAAGTGACTGCAGTCCCCGTTGTTCATCTTACAGGGGTGGTCAGGCACTACAAAGATAAAGGTTGGACATGTCATATTTCTTCATTTTCTCACATACGGATAATTAAAGCCTTTATTAACGGGTTGAACCAGCGGAAGAGCCTAATAAAAATTATACAAAACCCATTATGGCATGGACAGGTAACTACTCATTAATATAATGGTAACGGTGATATTGCTATAGCGGTATCCTGTTAGTACAGTACATAAAATTTAATTTAGGGATCTATGAACCGAATCAGAATGCGTATAAATGAGGTTACCCCTCATCGTTGATTAAAATGGGAGATCAAAGGTGCAGCGCTATAACAAATCACAGCTGAAAATAACTGACAGCCTTTTTAATACAACAATGTATATGCTAAAGTATCTTATCCCTTGTCTGCAGTTTGTATTGTTACACAGAGAAACATGTCGCCCAGACATAAAAATCTGTATAATAAAAGTCCTTTGCAAATCAAACATGAAACTTTTTTTTATCTAATTAAAACATCCATACCTGCTATAAATGCATTTTAAATCTGAGCTGTCAGTCATATATTGCCTGCCCTGCTTCTATGCCGCAGGCATAGAGGCAGGGCAGGCAATATATGATTGACAGCTTAGATTTCCAATTACAATTCATTGCACTTTTCATTAAGAATTTCCTAGATGTCACCTAGATAGCGAATACACAAGATTTTGGGATGACAGGACATTTGCCTAAATGACACAAAATGGCGCCTGCCTGCTTGCTGTGATTGTGAATTCCAACAATGAGGGGATTAACTTGTCCTTGAAGGACAGCCTGTTACTGACTATTCTATTCCTCTACTATTCTAAAGGCCCCCATATACGGGCCAATAGATGCTGCCAATATCGGTCCCTTGGACCGGCTCAGCAGCTTATCTGCCCGTGTAGGGGCAGAAACGAGCGGGCTGGCCGACCGATATCTGGCCTGAAATTGTGCAGATATCGATCGGCCAGGTTAGAAAATCCAGTCGGATCGGGGACCTCATCGGCTCGTTGATGCGGTCCCTGAACTGAATGCCCCATTGCCGCCTACATAATTTTTTTTTAACTTCAACCTCCCCGATATCGCCCACCCGTAGGTGTGGATAATGGGGAAGATCCGCTCGCTTGGCGATCACGCCAAGCGAGCGGATCTTACCGTGTATGGGGACCTTTAGCCTCCATGTGACTCAATGGTACTTGACAGATACAGGTACTTGACTAGCTAACTAAACATTCATAAATCACGAATTATGGGAGTTATTTTCGAAAAACTTGATTTGTTTCTGGGAATAATAACGAAAAAATCGAGTTCTGGTAAAAAACCCACTTGTAAATCTCGAAATTATCTAGAAGTCGGAAAAAAATCAGACTTTATCTCATAATTGCTTAGTAAATGTTACCCTAGGGGGCACATGTACTAATCCTCGAATCCAAATCCCGAATGGGAAAAAAACCGATTGGAAACGAAAATTTTGTGTTTTTTTCGTCGCCGTTGCGATCGTTTCGTATTAGTCGCAACTTTTCGGTGCTGTCGTGACTTTATCGTATTTTGCGCAATTTTTTCGTCACTGTCGCAATTTTTTCATATTGCGCAATAGTAAACAGAGGAAAAACCAATGGGAATTTTTCGCGACGGCGACGAAAAAAGTCACGTCAATTCACGAACAAGTCGTGACGGCGACGAAAAAGTCAGGACAATTCGCGAAAAATACCGATCATTACAAAAAACGCATTCGGACGTTCGTGGATTAGTAAATGTGCCCCTAAGAGTCTGTACTCAACCACAAAAGTTAAATACATAACAGTAAAGCCAATTAGAGTAATAAGGATAATAGTCACCATCAGGTTGTCTGTATGCATGATAAATCTCGATGTCTGATATAGCATGCCAAGAGTTAATCAGGGAAGCCTTGTTCTCTCCGGACGTTTTGTGAGCACGGTTAAGTGACTTGGTTTTCCCATCTGTCCAGTAGATGTAGTCTTCAAACAATGTTAGTGCAATCACCCCTTGAACATCTTGATAAGGAACTGTAAAAAGAGATGATAAGATTAATGTTCTCCATGGAGAGGCTGCCAGCTAAAATATTTAATAGTGAATAGACAGACCCGTGCAACTGTTGCAAAGCCTGTATTGAATAATTGCTGTGACAATCTGTCTGGCTCTGTGGGTTCTTTATTAACAGTTAAGAGGATCCAGAGATTGAATGCACAATATCCTCTTGCTCAGCTACCTCAGGCCCTACCACTGAGAAGAAAATTGAAGCATTTGAGCTAACTGGATTCTCACCTGCCCCGCAGTTCTCCCAACAAATTGCCTTCTAAATAGTAAATAGCCACTTGACATTTATATTTTGGACTCATTATCATAATTACGGCTGAAATGGAAGTTTTTGTTACCTTTAAAAGAGACAGTTAGATCGATATACGTGTTTAACAAATTCTGCGGTGGATAGTCTGAAAATACTTATTTTTGAGCTCAAATGATTCAGATGGGTCCTTGAATGTAGAAATTAATTAATTAAAAAAAAGGTGCTTTGTAAGGCAGCATGGGAAGAATGTTTTGGCAAAGACTAGCAGTAATGCAGCTCGTTCATGTTCAGATTTGTAATAATAAAACAGTACCTGTACTTGATCCCAACTAAGATATAATTACCCCTTATTGGGGGCAGAACAGCCCTATTGGGTTTATTTAATGGTTAAATGATTCCCTTTTCTCTGTAATAATAAAACAGTACCTGTACTTGATCCCAACTAAGATATAATTACCCCTTATTGGGGCAGAACAGCCCTATTGGGTTTATTTCATGGTTAAATGATTCCCTTTTCTCTGTAATAATAAAACAGTACCTGTACTTGATCCCAACTAAGATATAATTACCCCTTATTGGGGGCAGAACAGCCCTATTGGGTTTATTTCATGGTTAAATGATTCCCTTTTCTCTGTAATAATAAAACAGTACCTGTACTTGATCCCAACTAAGATATAATTACCCCTTATTGGGGGCAGAACAGCCCTATTGGGTTTATTTCATGGTTAAATGATTCCCTTTTCTCTGTAATAATAAAACAGTACCTGTACTTGATCCCAGCTAAGGGCCAATGATAACAGTTGAAGATAAATGTTAACGATGAAAAGGTCCCTCTGGGTATGGGACCTGGGAAATATGCCCTCTCTGCTCTACCCTGGACATGGCACGGGATAATGTGGCAGAGAATAAAGAAAAAAACTATAGAATATAGGGAGACTTTTTGGAAATCTATTGGTAGTATTGTGAGTAGAAAACCTTTGAACACAATGTTGTTTAACGAGAGGATAATAATAGGAAGTTTTTTTAAGGCTAGAAATTAAACCTTGCACAGTGTTTATTATTAAGGCTTTAGGTTAAACCACAGGAATCTTCTCAAGGAATTAGCATTCAGCAGGAAGCTCTACTTATCTGATAATGCTATCTGACTTTCATCAAATGATTTCAATTACTTTGCAGTTCAGTTGTTATTCAAAAGATACACATATCAGTTTAAGAATATGTACCCAAATGAAAAGGCTCCATGGGACATTCTCTCATTCTTTTAGTAAGATGCGATTAACTTAACTGTACGGCTGCATGTGGCACCACCAAGGAAAGTTTGAAGGACATCTCAAAAAGGGGAAAATTGAAAAATAGAGCTATTTCTGAAACTACTGCCATTTTAGGTAAGCACTTGATGATTATCACATTTAAATATGAGTGTCCTTTGCAGGAAAAGTTACAGTACTAAACTTAAGAAGGAGATGCACCATATTAAAGGGAAACTATACCCCCAGAATGAATACGTAACCAACAGATAGTTTATATTATGTTAAGTGGCCTATTAAAGAATCTCGCCAAACTGGAATATATAAATACAGGTAAAGGACCCATTATCCAGAATGCTCGGGACCAAGGGTATTCTGGATAAGGGGTCTTTCCGTAATTTGGATCTCCATACCTTAAGTCTACTAAAAAATAAAAATAGAAAAAACATTAAATAAACCCAATAGGGCTGTTCTGCCCCCAATAAGGGGTAATTATATCTTAGTTGGGATCAAGTACAGGTACTGTTTTATTATTACAGAGAAAAGGGAATCATTTAACCATGAAATAAACCCAATAGGGCTGTTCTGCCCCCAATAAGGGGTAATTATATCTTAGTTGGGATCAAGTACAGGTACTGTTTTATTATTACAGAGAAAAGGGAATCATTTAACCATTAAATAAACCCAATAGGGCTGTTCTGCCCCCAATAAAGGGTAATTATATCTTAGTTGGGATCAAGTACAGGTACTGTTTTATTATTACAGAGAAAAGGGAATCATTTAACCATTAAATAAACCCAATAGGTCTGTTCTGCACCAATAAGGGGTAATTATATCTTAGTTGGGATCAAGTACAGGTACTATTTTATTATTACAGAGAAAAGGGAATCATTTAACCATTAAATAAACCCAATAGGGCTGTTCTGCCCCCAATAAGGGGTAATTATATCTTAGTTGGGATCAAGTACAGGTACTGTTTTATTATTACAGAGAAAAAGGAAATCAGTTTTAAAATTCTGAATTATTTGATTAAAATGGAGTCTATGTCAGACAGGCTTTCCATAATTCGGAGCTTTCCGGATAAGGGATCCCATACCTGTATCAGTAAATATTGCCCTTTTACATAATTTCCCTTGATCCACCATTTAGTGATGGGCTGTGTGTTCCCTCAGAGATCAGCTGACAGGAAGTGATGCAGCTCTAACTGTAAAAGGAAGTAGTGTGGGAGGAAAAGGCAGAACTCTGCCCATTCATTGGCTGATGGGGCCTAGCATGTTTGTGTGCCTTGGCTTGTATGTGTGCACTGTGAATCCTATGAAACCAAGTATTATTTTATGAAAATTATTTATTTACTGTAGATGAAGCAAGGTTTTACATATGAGCTGTTTATGCTATATATTTTTTATAGAGATCTACATTTTTGGGGGTATAGTTTTCCTTTAAATACTGATACAGAACCCGATTTAAACTCCATTATAATGTCCTGTTATAGGAAAAAAAAAATTATCTTTCATTTTTCAGCACCCTCCTCTTTCAGACGTGCATTGCAAATCGTTAACTGCCCCCCTTTTTTTGTCTGTGTAAAATGCTGAATTTTTTTTGTAAAAACCATGTTCCGAAATACAAAGCCAAATTATAGTCATAAAAAAAAATATCCAAAATGAAGTCTAGTCGGTTGAGTGATGACAAACACAATTTTTGCTAAAAATATCAACCCGGCAGACACGTGAGTTAAAAGAAACTCAAAGCCAACTTCCATTATCCTAGAAAACCTTCTAATTGTTAGCGCTGACTTGCAGCCAGTGTATGCTCTGTGATCATCAGCTTAGCTGTCAAGCCGCTTGGAACAGACAGGAGAATTCAATGTTTTGTTGGCTGAAAAACATTTCTATGGAAACCAAATTTCACTTTGCAGCTGCCATTAGGTTTTTATTATGTTGTTAGCGGTAGGACATTTCTATCAGTATAATGTAATAACCCATAAAATACACAACATTGTACATGTCAAGAAATGTGCTCCCAGAGTTATAGCTTGTCTTAGGATCCATGATAACTCATAAATAACATATTGCTGTACATGTGGATGTCTATATGTTGTGCGATCATGAATATACATCAAACCATTGTGAGATAATTACACTAAAAATAAGAAAAAAAATATCGGCACCTGTGTATTATTTAGAACCAATTTAATTTCATGTCCTGACAAATGTTCATATACTACTAAATTAGCCAGTTATGTTGCTCTGTGCTGTTATACAAAACTAGATGAGCAATACATGCCAACAGCTGAACATACAGTTTGGTTGAAAAACAAATGCTCTGGTCCAATTAGTTTCATTTCCAACCAAGAAAAATAAATTGGAACATGTATCTTATCTAGGCATGCCAATACTAAGGGGAATTAGCTATCAAAATTCCTATTTGTGTAAATTTCTTCCCTACTTCAATTAATCTTGAATCAAAAAATCCCCCCCCAAAAATGCAATCAAATAAAGCCTTGTTCGTGTCATTTTTTTTTGTTTTTTTTGTAACTAATATTTTATTGAAGGGATATTCAAGTATTTGGGGGGGATACAGAAAGAAAGAGGGGGGGAGGGGGTATACATTGACATTTTAGACTGTCGTCTGATGGAAATCCATTTGCAACATTGGCATGTACATAGATAACAGGATATACTTTCCATATTTTGGTACAGTGTCTAACTTTGAAGGAAAGTAAAGGTTGAATGAAAGAGGGGTGAAAGAAGGGGGAAGGAGGGGAGAGGAAGGGAAGGTATGGAGTTTATTGAAGAGGGCATAAAAACCTGGGAGAGTTAGGTGAAAAGGAAGGGGAGGAAGAAGGAAAGGGAAACAGTAACTGTCAGCCTTGTTGGTTTTAAAGGTGTATGTTGATCAGTCAAGAGAGCTTGTAGCTAGGGCATGTTAGCTTCATGAGAGTAATTCTGCACATTATTGAGCAATAAGTTGGCGAGGCCCCTGAACACCCAAATAGACCAGATCTTTTGGAAGTTAGCAGATTTGTTTTGTATAAATGCTATTTTGTCCTCAAATCGTCTGTTGCTGTTTACTCTGGCTATAATTTCGGATATAGTGGGAGGGTCTATAGTTTTCCATTTAGCTGCTATAGCTATTCAATTGTTCGTGTAATTTTTAATGGGCCACAAATCTTCAGTATTCAAAATTTGCCTAGGAAGCTCCCATTGACTTCTACTTGCCCTCACTAGTAATTTTGCAATTGGCGGATTTTTTCTCGAAACAGGCAACAAAATTCGCTGTGGAAAAATTTGCAGCGTGGCCAAAAAATTGTTGCAAGCATCAAAAAGAATTGTCGCACATCAAAAGAATTGTCTCTCGGCTCAAAAAGAACTGTTGCACGTCAAAAGCATTGTTGTGCATAAAAAGAATTGTTGCTGTTTCGGGAATTTTTCACCGTTTCTCAAATCTTTTGAAAGATTCGCACATTTTTCGGCGAAGCAAAACGGGACAGATTCGCTTATCACTAGCTTCACAAGCTTTTAGATGCTGAATTTTTTTTTTACATTTTTATAGTTTTTAGTTGGGGTGTTTAATCAAGTTTATTATGCCACAGACCAGCTTGTGAAGAGCTTGGAATGGCAAGGTCCAGTCTTTCCTAGGTCTCCATTGTGGCCACCCCAAATTTTTTGCCAAATTAAAAAAAAAAAATTTTTTTACCTAATAAATATCAAAAATTAGCTTTTTTAAAACTATACAGTATCTAATAGAATTAAGTCTAAAGCAACTGGACATTTCTGAGTTTTCCCTACCAGTCATTTGAACTGAAGAAGCCACTCGGATGAGTGGTGAGACGTTTCCAAGAAAACTCAGAAAAGTCCAGTTGTTTCATGGACATATATCATGGCCTGGATGAATGAGAATCTTCATAGACTTTTTTAAAACTGTTATCCAAACTCATACTTTTTAATGCAAAATAATTTGAATTGTGGAAAAAAACCCAAAAGCAAATGTTGATAAATAAAATATTGGATATCAGAGTGGGGTGGATAGTGTGAGAAACAGCCAATGTATTCTACTAGTTCAATATATTTAACCCACTGCTTAGTACTTGTTGAAACAACCCCCAGAATTATAACTTACAGGAGATACTGTACATTACATACAATATGAATGAAGTAATCAATCGGTTAGCATAAACTAGAAACAAGCACAAATCTCCCAAACACAATTACAGAAGCAAAACTTTTTCCCTTATTAAATCCAGGCTTCCCTATTGATTCATTCAAGTTTTAATTCAATTAGACATGAGATTTATTTCTCTTTTCTTATTTTTCTGGGCCAATGCGCAATAAATCCTAAACTAGATGTTACGGTAGGAATTAAGCTCTAATTGTTTAGGAGTTGGCTACAGGCCTCATTTATTACATGCAGGGCAAGATGATGCAAGGTGCAAAAGAATACACCCAGATGCAATCCACCATATTCTCTGCACTTTTTGTTATGCCCTGCGCAAAGAGAAATGTCAATAATGAGAATATAGAGAAAATACAGTACTACCTACAATCAGCATAATTGTATTCATTATTAGTCGGTGGAGAAGGCACATAGGTGTCCTACCCTCATTGTCCTAATGGCATAAGGTGAACAGAATTGTCTTGTTTGAAGAGCTGATCTCAGCTAGATCCTGGATGTAAGTATAGGTATAGGACCCGTTATCCAGAATGCTCGGGACCAAGGGTATTCCGGATAAGGGGTCTTTCCATAATTTGGATCTCCATACCTTAAGTCTACTAAAGAATCAATAAAACATTACTTAAACCCAATAGGATTGTTTTGCATCCAATAAGGATTATTTATATCTTAGTTGGGATCAATTACAGGTACTGTTTTATTATTACAGAGAAAAGGGAAATCAGTTTTAAAATTCTGAATTATTTGATTAAAATGGAGTCTATGGGAGACGGACATTCCGTAATTCGGAGCTTTCTGGATAACGGGTTTCCGGATAAGGGATCCCATACCTATATATTTTAAATGAGCACTTGGGGTGCACTTTGTGGCCTTGCACTTCTGTCCAGGTTATCAGTAGATAACCTTTACCATTATAAAAAAATCTTTTAAGTTAATTAATTTGGCAACAAATGAAAAATATCCTGTAGTTCGGGGTGGCCACAATGGAGACCTAGGAAAGACTGGACCTTGCCAATCCAAGCTCTTCACAAGTCGGTCTGTGGCATAATAAACTTGGCTAAATACCCCAAATGGTTTTGATTGTCATTATCCGAAGATAAGGGTATAAGGCAGGGGTCCCCAATCTTCCTTACTCATGAGTCACAGTCAAATATAAAAAGACTTGGGGAGCAACACAAGCACCATAAAAGTTCATGGAGGAGCCAAATAAGGGCTGTGATTGGCTATTAGGGAGCCTCTATGCACACTATCAGCTTACAGGGGGCTTTATTTGGTAGGAAATCTTGTTTTTATTCAACCAAAACTTGCCCCCAAGTCAGGAATTCAAAAATAACTCCCTGGTTTGGGGGCACTGAGAGCAACATCCAAGGGGTTGGTGAGCAACATGTTGCCCCTGAGCCACTGGTTGGGGATCACTAGTGTAAGGCAATGCCTAGCAAGATACTCAAGGAGGAACAGCAGCCCTAAACTGTAAGTGATTTTCTTCAGGCCAAGTTTTATTTTTATTTCTCATGTAAGACTACAAGAAAGTTTCTTAAATACTGAATTCTACCAGTGGTACTACATTAGAAAACATTTAATTGCTTCTTGATATGAACATCAAAAATGATTAAAGTCCTAATGATTAATTTGCCAAAAGCATTTAAATCAGTTCCATCTGAGTAAATTCATTAGTAATTTATAAAGTGTTGTATGCTACATATGCCAGGAATAAAATCCACAATGACAATGGCTTGGAGTTATTGTAAATAAAATAAAATAACTAAAAAAAAAAATAAACATTAATACAATTTACACACAAAGCTAAGAATTACATCTGTGGATTATCTGTGTGTTCAGCATTGCAAATAAAATTCTTTCTTGGTAGCAGCCATCCTATTGATTGAAATATTTTCCTAATGTCTGTAGGGAACTATGAATGATATTTGACCACTGTTTATATCACCTGCTAAATATTAATATTTTATCCATTAACTGCTATGTAAACTAGGGATCATAGCCCTAAAGGATTATTGATGGCAAATTCAACTTCTGCAGTGGGGCCTATTTATATAAATAGCTTTGGAGCTTTTTACAAGTCAATACAGGTATCGGACCCCTTATCCGGAAACCCATTATCCAGAAAGTTCCGAATTACAAAAAGGCCATCTCCCATAGCCTCCATTATAATCAAATAATTCACATTTTTAAAAATGTTTTTTTTTTTCTCTATAATAATAAAACAGTACCTGTACTTGATCCCAACTAAGATATAATTACCCCTTATTGGGGCAGAACAGCCCTATTGGGTTTATTTAATGGTTAAATGATTCCCTTTTCTCTGTAATAATAAAACAGTACCTGTACTTGATCCCAACTAAGATATAATTACCCCTTATTGGGGCAGAACAGCCCTATTGGGTTTATTTAATGGTTAAATGATTCCCTTTTCTCTGTAATAATAAAACAGTACCTGTACTTGATCCCAACTAAGATATAATTACCCCTTATTGGGGGCAGAACAGCCCTATTGGGTTTATTTAATGGTTAAATGATTCCCTTTTCTCTGTAATAATAAAACAGTACCTGTACTTGATCCCAACTAAGATATAATTACCCCTTATTGGGGCAGAACAGCCCTATTGGGTTTATTTAATGGTTAAATGATTCCCTTTTCTCTGTATTAATAAAACAGTACCTGTACTTGATCCCAACTAAGATATAATTACCCCTTATTGGGGCAGAACAGCCCTATTGGGTTTATTTAATGGTTAAATGATTCCCTTTTCTCTGTAATAATAAAACAGTACCTGTACTTGATCCCAACTAAGATATAATTACCCCTTATTGGGGGCAGAACAGCCCTATTGGGTTTATTTAATGGTTAAATGATTCCCTTTTCTCTGTAATAATAAAACAGTACCTGTACTTGATCCCAACTAAGATATAATTACCCCTTATTGGGGGCAGAACAGCCCTATTGGGTTTATTTAATGGTTAAATGATTCCCTTTTCTCTGTAATAATAAAACAGTACCTGTACTTGATCCCAACTAAGATATAATTAATCCTTATTAGAGCCAAAACAATACTATTGGGTTTAAATACTGTTTAAATATTTTTTTTAGTAGACTTAAGGTAGGAGATCCGAATTATGGAAAGACCCCTTATCCGGAAAACCAAAAAAAAAAAAAAAAAAAAAAAAAAAAAAAAAAAAAAAAAAAAAAAAAAAAAAAAAAAAAAAAAAAAAAAAAAAAAAAAAAAAAAAAAAAAAAAAAAAAAAAAAAAAAAAAAAAAAAAAAAAAAAAAAAAAAAAAAAAAAAAAAAAAAAAAAAAAAAAAAAAAAAAAAAAAAAAAAAAAAAAAAAAAAAAAAAAAAAAAAAAAAAAAAAAAAAAAAAAAAAAAAAAAAAAAAAAAAAAAAAAAAAAAAAAAAAAAAAAAAAAAAAAAAAAAAAAAAAAAAAAAAAAAAAAAAAAAAAAAAAAAAAAAAAAAAAAAAAAAAAAAAAAAAAAAAAAAAAAAAAAAAAAAAAAAAAAAAAAAAAAAAAAAAAAAAAAAAAAAAAAAAAAAAAAAAAAAAAAAAAAAAAAAAAAAAAAAAAAAAAAAAAAAAAAAAAAAAAAAAAAAAAAAAAAAAAAAAAAAAAAAAAAAAAAAAAAAAAAAAAAAAAAAAAAAAAAAAAAAAAAAAAAAAAAAAAAAAAAAAAAAAAAAAAAAAAAAAAAAAAAAAAAAAAAAAAAAAAAAAAAAAAAAAAAAAAAAAAAAAAAAAAAAAAAAAAAAAAAAAAAAAAAAAAAAAAAAAAAAAAAAAAAAAAAAAAAAAAAAAAAAAAAAAAAAAAAAAAAAAAAAAAAAAAAAAAAAAAAAAAAAAAAAAAAAAAAAAAAAAAAAAAAAAAAAAAAAAAAAAAAAAAAAAAAAAAAAAAAAAAAAAAAAAAAAAAAAAAAAAAAAAAAAAAAAAAAAAAAAAAAAAAAAAAAAAAAAAAAAAAAAAAAAAAAAAAAAAAAAAAAAAAAAAAAAAAAAAAAAAAAAAAAAAAAAAAAAAAAAAAAAAAAAAAAAAAAAAAAAAAAAAAAAAAAAAAAAAAAAAAAAAAAAAAAAAAAAAAAAAAAAAAAAAAAAAAAAAAAAAAAAAAAAAAAAAAAAAAAAAAAAAAAAAAAAAAAAAAAAAAAAAAAAAAAAAAAAAAAAAAAAAAAAAAAAAAAAAAAAAAAAAAAAAAAAAAAAAAAAAAAAAAAAAAAAAAAAAAAAAAAAAAAAAAAAAAAAAAAAAAAAAAAAAAAAAAAAAAAAAAAAAAAAAAAAAAAAAAAAAAAAAAAAAAAAAAAAAAAAAAAAAAAAAAAAAAAAAAAAAAAAAAAAAAAAAAAAAAAAAAAAAAAAAAAAAAAAAAAAAAAAAAAAAAAAAAAAAAAAAAAAAAAAAAAAAAAAAAAAAAAAAAAAAAAAAAAAAAAAAAAAAAAAAAAAAAAAAAAAAAAAAAAAAAAAAAAAAAAAAAAAAAAAAAAAAAAAAAAAAAAAAAAAAAAAAAAAAAAAAAAAAAAAAAAAAAAAAAAAAAAAAAAAAAAAAAAAAAAAAAAAAAAAAAAAAAAAAAAAAAAAAAAAAAAAAAAAAAAAAAAAAAAAAAAAAAAAAAAAAAAAAAAAAAAAAAAAAAAAAAAAAAAAAAAAAAAAAAAAAAAAAAAAAAAAAAAAAAAAAAAAAAAAAAAAAAAAAAAAAAAAAAAAAAAAAAAAAAAAAAAAAAAAAAAAAAAAAAAAAAAAAAAAAAAAAAAAAAAAAAAAAAAAAAAAAAAAAAAAAAAAAAAAAAAAAAAAAAAAAAAAAAAAAAAAAAAAAAAAAAAAAAAAAAAAAAAAAAAAAAAAAAAAAAAAAAAAAAAAAAAAAAAAAAAAAAAAAAAAAAAAAAAAAAAAAAAAAAAAAAAAAAAAAAAAAAAAAAAAAAAAAAAAAAAAAAAAAAAAAAAAAAAAAAAAAAAAAAAAAAAAAAAAAAAAAAAAAAAAAAAAAAAAAAAAAAAAAAAAAAAAAAAAAAAAAAAAAAAAAAAAAAAAAAAAAAAAAAAAAAAAAAAAAAAAAAAAAAAAAAAAAAAAAAAAAAAAAAAAAAAAAAAAAAAAAAAAAAAAAAAAAAAAAAAAAAAAAAAAAAAAAAAAAAAAAAAAAAAAAAAAAAAAAAAAAAAAAAAAAAAAAAAAAAAAAAAAAAAAAAAAAAAAAAAAAAAAAAAAAAAAAAAAAAAAAAAAAAAAAAAAAAAAAAAAAAAAAAAAAAAAAAAAAAAAAAAAAAAAAAAAAAAAAAAAAAAAAAAAAAAAAAAAAAAAAAAAAAAAAAAAAAAAAAAAAAAAAAAAAAAAAAAAAAAAAAAAAAAAAAAAAAAAAAAAAAAAAAAAAAAAAAAAAAAAAAAAAAAAAAAAAAAAAAAAAAAAAAAAAAAAAAAAAAAAAAAAAAAAAAAAAAAAAAAAAAAAAAAAAAAAAAAAAAAAAAAAAAAAAAAAAAAAAAAAAAAAAAAAAAAAAAAAAAAAAAAAAAAAAAAAAAAAAAAAAAAAAAAAAAAAAAAAAAAAAAAAAAAAAAAAAAAAAAAAAAAAAAAAAAAAAAAAAAAAAAAAAAAAAAAAAAAAAAAAAAAAAAAAAAAAAAAAAAAAAAAAAAAAAAAAAAAAAAAAAAAAAAAAAAAAAAAAAAAAAAAAAAAAAAAAAAAAAAAAAAAAAAAACCCAGGTCCCAAGCATTCTGGATAATGGGTCCCATACCTGTAGTAGATTATGAGACAGATTTCATTTGATGTGAACGACGTGTCTCATAATTCAATTCCAGATTTCCCATAGACTTCAATGGAGCTGTCACATGATATTCCTTTATAGTAACACATTTAACAAACAAATATAGAATTAGCAATAACATAATACCTTGTTAAAAATGTCCCCTTACCTTTGTGTCTGTTAGAGCCATTCATGTCTGAAAATTCAATATGGTTTTCATTGGCCCAATAGATTCTTTTGTTGACATAGTCTATTGTTAGAGCCATTGGCCTGGAAATCATTGTTTCTATGACAACGCTTTGATTGGTGCCATCCATACCTACTCGGCCAACGTGGGGATATTCGCAGCAGTCAATCCAATACAAATACCTATGTAGAACCAATAAACAGTGCGTTTACATAAGAATTATCATGGACCTACAAGGAGCTATACAAAGCGTATGCTTGTGATGCCTCTTATTTCATATTTTACACCAAAGCCATTAATATTTCATAAGATTGTTATGGACAACAAAACCTCTTTCATTTTCAGAAAATAATTTTTGTCTGAATTACATTATATGCCCACATTGAAGAGGACATTGGATTTTTCTATCCAGAGGTGCTCTTTAGTGATAAGCGAATCTGTCCCGTTTTGCTTCGCCGAAAAATGGGGAAAATGTTGCGCGTCAAAAAAAATTGTCGCTCGCAGCTATTCTTTTGTCGCGTGGCTATCCTTTTGTCATCCGCGGCTATTCTTTTGTCGCCTGCAGCTATTCTTTTGTCGCGTGGCTCTCCTTTTGTCGCCCGCGGCTATTCTTTTGTTGCCCACGGCTATTCTTTTGTCGCCCACGGCTATTCTTTTGTCGCCCACGGCTATTCTTTTGTCGCCCACGGCTATTCTTTTGTTGCCCACGGCTATTCTTTTGTCGCCCACGGCTCTCCTTTTGTCGCCCGCGGCTATTCTTTTGTTGCCCACGGCTATTCTTTTGTTGCCCACGGCTAATTCTTTTGTTGCCCACGGCTATTCTTTTGTTGCCTACGGCTATTCTTTTGTTGCCCTCGGCTATTCTTTTGTCACCCGCGGCTATTCTTTTGTCGCCCGTGGCTATTCTTTTGACGCTCGCGACTATTCTTTTTTGATGCACGACTATTCTTTTGATGCGGGTGGCAATTTATGGACACACGGCAAATTTTTCCTCTGAAAATTTTTTTATCCGTTTCTCGAAACAATCCACCAATGGCAAAAGGCAGAAATTCGCTGGAAATCCATGCCTGCCGAAATATTTCACCCATCACTAGTGCTCTTTCATCATGAGCACTAAAATATGTGCTCTTACCCCCTTTAGTGCTCTTTTACTGCCCGGGGTTGCAAATGACCCCTACTGAAAAAATTACATATTTGTGTGACAATATGTACAATACCCTGTTTGTGGATCCAAGGACAGATCTCTCGGGAACTTGATCTTTTTGCTGACGAGAATAGTAGGATACAAGCCATTCAGTTTTGAGACTTCAATAACCCTTTTCTCTGTATCAAACCAATAAAGGTTTTTCCCAATCCAGTCAACAGCTAATGCGTTTGGGATAGCAGTGTTATGTACTACCTGCATGGAAATAAATATATTAAATACAACCACAGGCTATAGTCTTAATTACTGTTAATTCATTTTATATTACAGCGGATATATAATCCTTTATGGCGCTGACATGTACTTGGAAATTGTACAATCAGGAATTAAGCAGTAAATATAGATTTAAATATAAATGTACAACGGGATTTAAAGGTTCTTCGGCCTGATGCAAAATCACAGAACACAGCTTTTCATTGTTACAGCTGATGTTCTAATAATCTTAGCGCAGATATTCCGCCATGATATTTTTAACGTATATTTGTCAATACAGCTTAAATATAATTCATGTTTGCTATAAAAATACTTCTATAAACTACTTGATAAAAAGCAAAGAACCTCCAACACCCACAGTCCGGCTGTGAGGGAACCACAACATATACCTAATTAGCCCATCCTCAGCCAATCATTCTCTTTCATCAATGTGACTGGGACTATATTTCAGCAACTACTGAAGGGTTATATACTACACTCTTTTATCTAGACTATCAGTCTATCTACTATCTATCTATCTATCTATCTATCTACCCATTATCTATCTATCTATCTATCTATCTATCTATCTTTCTTCTATCTATCTATCTATCTATCTATCTATCTTCTATCTATCTACCCATTATCTATCTATCTATCTATCTATCTTTCTTCTCTCTATCTATCTTTCTTCTATCTCTCTATCTTCTATCTATCTATCTATCTATCTACGATCTATCTACGATCTATCTATCTATCTATCTATCTATCTATCTATCATCTATCTATCTATCTATCTTTCTTCTATCTATCTACCATCTATCTATCATCTATCTATCTATCTATCTATCTATCTATCATCTATCTATCTATTATCTATCTATCTATCTATCTATCATCTATCATCTATCTATATATCATCTATCTATCTATCTATCTATCTATCTCTCTATCATCTACCTATCATCTATCTATCTATCTATCTATCTATCTATCTATCTATCTATCTCTCTATCATCTACCTATCATCTATCAATCATCTATCTATGTATCTATCTATATCTCTATCATCTACCTATCATCTATCTATCTATCATCTATCTATCTATCTATCTATCTTCTATCTATCTACCCATTATCTATCTATCTATCTATCTATCTATCTATCTATCATCTATCTATATATCATCTATCATCTATCTATCTATCTATCTATCTATCTATCTATCTATCTATCTATCATCTATCATCTATCTATCTATCTATCTCTCTATCATCTACCTATCATCTATCTATCTATCTATCTATCTCTCTATCTCTCTATCTATCTATCTATCTATCTATCTATCTATCTATCTATCTCTCTATCTATCTATCTATCTATCTATCTCTCTATCATCTACCTATCATCTATCTATCTATCTATCTATCTATCTATCTATCTATCTATCTATCTATCATCTATCTATCTATCTATTTATCTCTCTATCATCTACCTATCATCTATCTATCTATCTATCTATCTATCTATCTATCTATCTATCATCTATCTATCTATTTAATGTAAAATGGTATTTTTATTTGAAGAAATTACCTTTACATCACTTCCATTGACGAACATTCTATTTACACGGCTGCCATTTGATCTGCTGGAATCAATCCAATAAATTACCTCTTCTCTGTAATCAAAGTCCATAGCTATTACATTGTTCAGTCCCTAACAACAAAATACAGTCATTTTCATAATGTTGTCATGCCTTGGATTCTTTCATTGCTTTGACAAAACATTCACAATAGATTTACATTATTTTTTTCAAAGAAGATGCTAAAATTGGATCTGTTATTACAATGGCTGCAATTTATGAAAGAAATAGAAAGATTAAACGAATTACACAAACGTGATTTATTTTTTTGTTTACTTTACAATTCAGGTATTATGGCTAAGTGTAGTTAATGCAAGAATGAAGGAGTTTAAGTACAATAGGGCTACAGTAGTTTTTTCTGATTCTAATGATTGATTTATTCTATAATGGTGCTCAAAATTCCTATACAGCCTCTCAAATGATCTGTTGTAAGAATTTAAATGAGTCCTTGTGTCACACAAATTCAAAGAGGAACAAAATGGCAGTGTGAATTACACAAACATCATATAGTTAGCTAATATGGTAAACATTATGAAATAGAAACAAACATACAAGAGTGTACCAAATCTGTCCAGGTTTGGGGGTTTTCTTTTCTTCTTTTTATTAATGTCTTTAGAATGCTTGTGAATGTCTTTGTGTGTGTGAACATCGAATCTGTCTCATTTCACTTCACCCAAAAAATTGTGAAACTGATGAAAAATGTATGAAATAGCGGAAAATTCACAAAATGCATCTTTTTTTTGTTCGCACAACTGTTTCTCCTCATTCCAAATACACTCCAAATACTATGGGTGTTTTTTTCTCACTCTTAGGGGCACATTTACTAATCCACGAACGTCCGAAAAGCATCCGAATGCGTTTTTTTCGGAATGATCGGTATTTTGTGACTTTTTCGAGCGCTCAATATGAAAGTCGCGACAATTCGAAAGTCTACTGGCTATGAAAAAGTCGCGACAATTCACGAAATTTGTAATGGCAAGTCGTAACGGCTACGAAAAAGTCGCAAAATGTTCATTTTCCAATCCGAATTTTTCCCATTCGGATTCGGATTTGTGGATTAGTAAATCAGTCCCTTATTGTATTAAAGTCAATGGCCATTTTTTCTCCCTCCTACCACACAACTTTTTTTTTTTTAACATACGTCCGAAAAGCGTCCGAATGCGTTTTTTTCGTAATGATCGGTATTTTGCGACTTTTTAGAGCGCTCAATACGAAAGTCGCGACAATTCGAAAGTCGTACTGGCTATGAAAAAGTCACGACAATTCACGAAATTTGTAATGCCAATGAAAAAGTTGCAACAATTCACGAAATTTGTAATGGCAATGAAAAAGTCGCAACAATTCACGAAATTTGTAATGGCAAGTCGTAACGGCTATGAAAAAGTCGCAAAAAATACGAAAAAGTCGCAAAATGTTCTTTTCCAATCCGAATTTTTCCCATTCGGATTCGGATTTGTGGATTAGTAAATCAGCCCCTTAATGTATTAAAGTCAATGGCCATTTTTTCTCCCTCCTACCACACAACTTTTTTTTTTTAACATACGTGACTTTTTTTCTACTCACGCAACATTTTTCTCCAAATACATTAGTACCATTTTTTTTTTTGCCCGTGGGGATTTTTTGCAGTTTTGTGAAAAAGGTTGCAGATATTAAAATGCTGAATTTCACTGCAAATCCATGCCTACCAAAATAATTTGGCATTGAATTTACTGTTTATATTTCTGCTGATGATACTAAATTGTGCAAAAATATAAATTCTGTGCAGATAGGTGACTAGACTGGTAAAAGGCATGATGGAGTTAAACTATGATAGTAGACTGTCAAGGTTTGTTGGTTTTTTTTTCCTGGTAAAAAGATGATTAACCTTTACTAGTACATTAGATAACATCATAGACAGATGGTTTCCAGATAACGGATCCTATACCTGTACTATATATGGTATATATATATAGTTTTTATAGTTTATATATGCGAGAGCATAGATAGGTTAGTAAGAATGTGTGTATATATAGTACAGGTATTGGACCCCTTATCCAGAAACCCATTATCCAGAAAGCTCCGAATTACGGAAAGTCTCCCATAGACTCCATTATAATCAAATAATTCAGAATTGTAAAACTGATTTCTTTTTTCTATGTAGAAATAAAACGGTACCTTGGAATTGATCCCAACTAAGATATAAATAATCCTTATTGGATGCAAAACAATCCTATTGGGTTTAATAAATGTTTTATTGATTTTTTAGTAGACTTAAGGTGTTGAGATACAAATTACGGAAAGACCCCTTATCCGGAATACCCTTGGTCCCGAGCATTCTGGATAATGGGTCCTATACCTGTATGTGTGCTGGGATTTGGAGTGTTAATTGGTTAATAGTCTTGCAATGACTGCCTAAGAAGATGACAGAAGATGGCATATTTTCTATTACAAATTTATTTCAATAATACAAAGGTTTCTGCTTTTAAAGAGGATAAAAAGCTTCCGTAAAACTCTCTTATTGCGTTTCTTGACTCCCTAAAGTAGGCTGCCCAATTATATCACAGTTCCAAATTAATTTTCCAGTTAGAAGCTACAAGCATTGTGCCAGTGATTTTGCTACTATCTGTATTATCTAACGCATTGTCTTCCTGATATTACACTGTAATCAAACATAATTAGGGTGGATATAATGACATTTAGGCATTCTAGAGATATATGGTAGATCCCTTCAGCAATAATTGTATGTGCAAAGAACAGCCAGCAGGGAAGCGAAGAACATTTCTTTAAAAATGGAAGCAAGGTCTACAGGTTTAATTCTAGACTAGATCAAGAGTTAAAGTCTTCATCATTAGTGTAACCATGGCTTAAGAACAAATATTGGTCCAAAGATTAAAAAAAAAATAGAGTTATTACAACTGCACGGTGGTTATTCACATAAAGTAAATCATAAAATGCCTGACCTGTTTCAGCATTGTATAGTTCAGTCCATCAGTGCTCATTTTTCTGATTTCATGGTGATCAGCAAGAAGCAAGAAAGGGTCTTCCTCTAAACTCAAACAAAACATTACATTTCACTTCAAACTTTACTTTGAAATATTGAACCTTTACCTACATGCACTATATATTATTTAAATGGACCCAATACCTTACAGAATAATTTAAAAAAAATGGATTTTTATATTTTCTCAGTTTCTTTTAATAACAACAGAAAAGGTAGAAAAAGAAAGACAACCTCTCAGATGTCTAGTGGACTCCATACACAATGGAATAGATGGCTACCATCACACTTATTTCAGCCGCACACCCGTAACTGTTCAATCCACTGCACTAGTGGTGCAAGCCTTCCCATGGACTGGCAGGTCCTTATCCTCACTAGAATTGTTTTTGTAATGAAGGCGTACACACAATTATACAATTAAATGCAGTTGGGGAGCTTACACCATTTATTGTGACCACCTTGATCAACGTTTCGGGGGGGATACACATGAACACATGATCCTGACGAAGGAAGGGTGTATCCCCCCCCGAAACGTTGATCAAGGTGGTCACAATAAATGGGGTAAGCTTCCTGACTGCATATAATTGTGTGTGCGGCTCTGTTACAAAAACAGTTCTATAGATAGCCTTGGCACCTAAACCCAACTATTTCTATTACCTTTTGTACCTATGAATACGTGTGGCAACACATGAAACGTGTCAGGTCTGGATCCTTGAATAAAGCTTTTTGAAGTTTTACAACCGCTGTCCTGGAGTCCGTTGAGTGCATGCCGGAGATGTTTCTACACCTGATTTGAGGTTGTGTTTTCCCTTGCTGCGGGTCAGGGGCATTGCACCTGGGCCGCTGAGAGGAAGCGGTGAGTGTATATCTAACCGTTCACAACTCTACGAAGTATATTAATTGCACTAAAGATTAGGCACATCCCAAATCTACAAATGGATCCCATTTTTACAGAGAACTACAAGAGGCAACCCTATACCTGACCCTACTAGTGATGAGCGAATCTGTCCCGTTTCATGGAAAAATTTGCGAATCTATCAAAAGATTTGCGAAACGGTGAAAAATTAGCAAAATGTGAATATGTTGCGCGTTAAAAAATTTTTCGGGCGTGGCTATTCTTTTGTCACCCAAGGCTATTCTTTCGTCGCCCATGGCTATTCTTTTGTTGCGCAGCTATTCTTTTATCACTCGAGGCTATTCTTTCGTCGCCCGTGGCTATTCTTTTGTTGCGCAGCTATTCTTTTGTCGCCTGCGGCTATTCTTTTGTCGCCTGCGGCTATTCTTTTGTTGCCTGCGGCTATTCTTTTGTCACCCGCGACAAATTATTTTTTTTGACGCGCGCCTATTCTTTTGACGCGGGCGACAATTTTTGGATGTGCAGTGAATTTTTTCATCCATTTCGCGAAACAATCCGCCAATGGCGAAACGCGGAAATTCGCCGCGAATCCATGCCTGGTAAAACGTTTCGACCATCACTACACCCTACCCATGGCCTGTTCATCAGACTCTGCCTCTGCCTGCCATGATCTCCAGTAATATAGTGCAGTGAGGGGGGGGAGTAGATATTATTCAGGTCTTGCTAGAAATAGAGAACAATTGATTACATTATTTCTTTAATGGAAAAAAGGTTAACCTATATGCCATTAGGTGAAGCTTCTCTCCCCCACCTCCCCCTTCGATTCTTCCCACACAGCAAGCCCATAATAATTCATAATGGGTTGCCACAATGAAGATATATTCATATCCACATTACACATAATAGAGAACTTTTACAGAAAAAATACATTCAAATGGAATCCTGATTTCTATTTAAGATAGCTTTGTATTATAATTAGAGAAGAAATTCTCTCCAAGGAGTATGAAATGAATAGAGCAGATATGATTGTTTAATCACTACACACATACTACATATCAGTTCTAAATCTTTATTTTTTTTGAATTTCTACATAGTGTATAATTCTTTATTCATTAACACATCAGTGTAATACCTGAAAGAGATTTGCAGCCATTTGGATATTCAGGATGAATTTGGTACCCATCTGCACAGAGGCACTTGTAGGTTCCATAGGTATTGATGCATTGCTGGCTACAGGGGAAGCCAGATAGACATTCATCAATGTCTACACATGTTTTCCCATCATTTTTCAGTCGAAATCCAGGCCAACACTTGCACTGCGGGGGGAAAAAAACAGAAAATGATATAATCCAGTCTGTACTATTGCTGGTGATAGTTTCCTATAAATAAACCAGTAGTAATCAAATGTAAATACATTCCTCGACAGTAAAAGTTAAACAGCGCAGTGAAATGATGTTATCCAAAAAAATAAAGTGCCATTTTACACTTCTCTCATGAATAATCTATAGCTCTTGAAAGCACTGATTTTATTTAGAAATGAGTGTGTTTATAGATGTTTATAGATTAATGGCATCTATCAATATATAGAGTGCCAATCATTCCATTAGATGTCAAAATCATAGTACCCTGATGTTCTATACAGGCATTCTTGGAGTTACTGGTCACATGATTTTTGGGTGACCAATGAGATGTTACTGGAAAAGAAAATGGGAAGACTAAGGGGCACATTTACTTATCCACGAATGCTCCGAGCGTTCGTTCGATTGGTCCAATCGTATTTTCCGTGACTTTTTCGCAGCTTGCGCGACTTTTTCAGCGCTTTTATGACTTTTTTGTATTTTTACTGCTAAAAAATCAGATCAGTTTTGCCGCTGTTTACAATCATTCGGTACAAAAATTTAGTGACTTTCAGATGGCCAATACGATATTATCGTGACTAATACGATTTATTTGTAATCATTTTCATAATATTTGCGATCTTCAAAAATTTTCGTTTCCAATCCGAATTTTTCCCATTCGGGATTCGAATTCGTGTTTTGATAAATCTGCCCCTAAAAGTTTACTTGTACAGGTATGGGATCCCTTTTTCAAATCCTATTATACAGAAAGCTAAGAATTATGGGAAACCTATCTCCAGTAGAATTTATTTTAAGCAAAATAATCAAATCTTTTTTCAAATTAGTTCAATTTTCTCTGTACTAAAACAAGATAATAACTGGTATTTAATGGTAACGAAGCTGCATGAATCCATTTTACTGGTAAACTAATACTAATGGCTTGATATAATACTTATATTTTCTTTAAGCAGACTTAGGGGGAGATTTATCAATGATCGAATTTGATTTCTTTAACAATTCAAGTTTTTTTTGCGCTAAAAAAACTCAAATTTGAAGCTCAAATGTTTGGTATTTGTTAAGTGAAAAAAAACTTGAAAACTCGAATGTAAAAATTTGCCTTGTAAACCAATAGGAGTTGTCCTAGGCAAAGTCAAGCCATATTTTCAAACTCACACTTTTTTGTGTTTTTAGAGTTTGTAAATTCAAAAAATTTGAGGTATTCAAGTTTTTATTTTTAGAACGAGTTTTCCTTATTAATAAACAAGCAAGCATATGATTTGAGAGTTTATTGGATTTAGAAAAGTAAACTCGAATTCACAAACGTAAAACTTGCTAAAAAACAAATTACAGAAGAAAGTCAAAGAGGCATGTTTACTAAGACTGGAGATAAATATCACCGGTGATGTTGCCCATAGCAACCACTCAATTAGATTTGAATATTTACCTACAAGTTGAAAATCAAATGCAAAGATCTAACTGGTTGCTACTGGCAACATCATCAGTGATATTTATTTCCAATCTTCCTTATTCCGGAAACCCCAGGTCCCCAGATTTCTGGATAATTGATCCTACAATTGTATTGTTCTTGACTCCTGCTTAAAGATGAAATGTCTCTGAAGATTTTCATTCATCCAGGTCATGAGATACAGTAACTGGTAAAAATAAGTCTAAAGCATACAGGACTTTTGGAGTATTCTTGATAATGTTTAACCACTTTTCCCAGAGGCTTCTTTAGTATTTAAGCCCTTAAGGGTAATATATTCACCAACATCAAATCACAAGCTGAAACTCACAGATAATTTATGACCAAGCTATGAGACCATTAGTCTATGGGCGTGGCCCCTCATGCGTGGTTTATCCAAATAAAATCTACTGCTATTGCATTCATATCAGTTGGTCAACACAACAAAACAATTCCATGAATTAAACCTTCTGTTATCTTGTACAGGTTGTTTTTATATGGTAAAGGCCATCCTAGAAATGCATGAACCACACTTAAGTAAAAAATAATTTAACCCAATGGTATATAAAGGCAGTCACATGGATATGTTAAACTTAGTGATGAGTGAATCTGTCCCGTTTCGCCGAAAAATTTGTGAATCTTTTAAAAAATCCACGAAATGGCAAAAAATTTGTGAAACGGCAAAAATGTTGTGTGTCAAAAAAAAAATTGTCGCCTGCGACTATTCTTTTGTCGGACACGGCTATTCTTTTGTCGTCCATGGGTATTCTTTTGTCGCCTGCAGCTATTCTTTTTTGACGCCCGACAATTTTTTTTTTACGCGGGCGCCAATTTTTGGAAGCGTGGCGATTTTTTCCGCGACAAATTTTTTCCATCCATTTTGCGAAACAATCCGCCAATGGCGAAACGTGGAAATTCGCCATGAATCCATGCCTGCCGAAACATTTCACCCATCTCTAGTTAAACTGGCCTGTGTGTTAAGTGCTCAGGAAGCCAACTGATATGTGGACAGCTGAAAAATGAAAGAGCAGAGTGGGGACAGTGGATTATTCAGGCAAACAATATATATATATATAAACTGATTAGATATCCATGAGTTCTGCCAAACAGAGCCCCCTGTCTGCAAGTCCTCATAGGGCTACCAAATAACCAATCATATCCCTTTTTTGGTCATCCCCTAGGAACTTTTTCATGCTTGTGTTGCTCCCCAACTCTTTTATTAGTAAAAAAAAAAAGGTTGGGGACCCCTTATTGTGTAAATTGAGTCATATGTATATCAATGGTCATTATGTTTTTGGACTGAAGTGGCATTAGTGATGCCTTTTTATGACCACTGAAGGGGAAATTCCACGGGCATCTAGAAGGAACCCCAAATATACACCGAATAACTATGATGGTGAATATAATAAGAAGTGCTTTCCTTTTTTACTGTCTTTCTAAGGACAAAAAGTGGTTGGAAAGCACAACATTACAAATCATCTTGAATTAGTCAAAACCAACTCTAAAGACATTTTCATTTTTGTGAAAAAAGCTGCACATTTGCTAGTAAGAGTATAGATTAATCAGTTTGGGTAAATATGTTCCCCTATAGGCATCTAGTATTATTAAAAAATAAAAATAACTTATTTTTAAGTGCACAGCACTGGCAATAACTTTACAAAACGGAACTATCTCGCAGAGGAATTGTTCCACAAAGGTGCGGATGTGGTTACCATAGCAACCTTCCACAGTCACAATAATGCATGGTTCCCGCTATTAAAAAGCAATATATCATGAACTCATACATTACAAATAGTCCCTATTGCAAAAGTCCACACGCAATAAATAAAATAAAAAAGGAACACAAAAATGGACTTCTTAAATACCAGTTTGACCTTTCCAAGAAGCGTGAATTTTTCTCTGACGTACTGGGTAAAAACTGCAGCAAGAACACCCTGCTTACTCTCCTCACTGGATCCCTATCTATCATTTCTTTGGTTGTTGATTTATGATCAGTAACAGACAATGGAGCATATAAACCTTGACTATACCAGACATTTCTTTTCAAGCACTTCATCTCAAAAACAAAGCATAAAAGCTTTTTTATGTTTTTTTTTTTTTTTTCCTTTCTCTTTGTCTAGAAGAAAAATTAAAGTGATACTGACATGATCTATCAGTAACATGCATTGTGTTATTCTTTTTGTCCCGACTAGGGATGACAGAATCTGTCTCATTTTGTGAAACGAAAAATTTTGTGAAGTGCAGCTATTGCTTTTTTTTACTTGTGTGGCTTTTCTGATGCAACCGTGACTTATTTGACATGACCGTGGCTTTTTCGAACACAGCTCTTTTGATGTGACTGCAATTTATTTGACATGTCCGTGACTTTCCCCTCAATTTTCACCAAAAAAATTAGCCAATGCTGAATTGCGGAATTTCACAGCAAATCCGTACCTGGATAAATATTTCACTCATCACTAGTCCCGACTAGTGATGAGCAAACTTTTTTAGCAGGCATGGATTCGCAGCAAATTTCGGCATTGGTGAATTGTTTCACGAAACTTCCATGATAATTTGCAGCGGAAAAATTCGCTGCGCATCAAATAGGGCGTAGTCACGTCAAAAAGGGGCGCGGCTGCGTCAAATTGGGCGGTAGCGTTAAAAAAGGGCATGGTTGCGTCAAATTGGGCGTAGTCGCGGCAAAAAAAAAGCGTGGGCGACAAAAAAATAGACACAGGTAACAAAAAAGACCTGGGCGACAAAAAAATCACGTGACAAATGCATTTCGCGAATTTTCTTGCCATTTTGTGAATTTTATGGCAACCGAAACTGGACAGATTCACTCATCACTAGTCCCATAACCCCCAGCTCAAGTCTGACTTGCCAATATTATGAAGTATCTTGCCCACCCATTAGTGATGAGTAAATCTGTTTTGTTTCGGCGAAAAATTTGCAGATTCGCCGAAACAAAATTAATTTGCAAAACAACAAAAAATTCGCAAAACGTGGGCATTGTGTGACTGTGTTTGAAGTGGGGGTGTCTATTTTGATGCGACTGCATCCATTTTTACGTGACCACACCCATTTTGACATGGCCACACCTAATTTAACTCAACCATGCTTTTTTTTTTCATGTTTCAAATGTTTTAAAACTGGAAATACAAACAGGAAAAGGCTGTTCAAAGTTCAAAGCAGCTCAAAATACAGTCTGTTAAAAGCATTCTTAGTTTATTGAATCCATACACAGACTTTTTACATCAAATCTAATTCTAAAACTATGGGGGAGATTTACTAATCCACGAACGGTTCAAAGGCGTCCGAATGCGTTTTTTCGTAATGATCGGTATTTTTGCGACTTTTTCGTCGCCGTCGCGAAAAAAATCTGATTGTTTTTTCCGCCGTTTACTATCGCTCAATACGAAAAAATTGCGACAGTGACAAAAAAGTAGCGACAAATACGAAAAATTGCGACGGTGCCGAAAAAGTGGCAAAATTTTGTTTCCAATAAGATTTTTTCCCTTTCGGGATTCGGATTTGTGGATTAGTAAATCTGCCCCTATCTGTATTTTGTTGCACAACAAAAAATAGCAGTTAATAAACTAGCACCATATTTTTGAGCCATATACAGGTATAGGACCCGTTATCCAGAATGCTCGGGACCAAGGGTATTCCGGATAAGGGGTCTTTCCGTAATTTGGATTTCCATACCTTAAGTCTACTAAAGAATCAATAAAACTGCAATTAAACCCAATAGGATTGTTTTGCATCCAATAAGGATTATTTGTATCTTAGTTGGGATCAAGTACAGGTACTGTTTTATTATTACAGAGAAAAGGGAATCATTTAACCATTAAATAAACCCAATAGGGCTGTTCTGCCCCCAATAAGGGGTAATTATATCTTAGTTGGGATCAAGTACAGGTACTGTTTTATTATTACAGAGAAAAGGGAATCATTTAACCATTAAATAAACCCAATAGGGCTGTTCTGCCCCAATAAGGGGTAATTATATCTTAGTTGGGATCAAGTACAGGTACTGTTTTATTATTACAGAGAAAAGGGAATCATTTAACCATTAAATAAACCCAATAGGGCTGTTCTGCCCCCAATAAGGGGTAATTATATCTTAGTTGGGATCAAGTACAGGTACTGTTTTATTATTACAGAGAAAAGGGAAATCAGTTTTAAAATTCTGAATTATTTGATTAAAATGGAGCCTATGGGAGACGGGCTTTCCGTAATTCAGAGCTTTCTGGATAGCGGTTTTCCGGATCCCATACCTGTACTCTAATGCAAAATGCCTGTTTTATGGATCAGAACATAGAAATGAATAGACTATGTGACTAAAGTGACTTATTTTTTAAATCTGACACTGGAACACAACTAAGACAGTGCCTTTGGCAAGCCAAGAACTCTAACCTTCTGAAAAAGATAAAACTGCTAAGACTTTGAATGATTTGTTTCAGGTTATCATCATTTTGATCTTTTCCCCACCAGGTTACTCAGTGAATCGGCACTTAAGAACATAAAGTAACCTTTAAATGTGGATTTAGTCTATTGGGATATGAGAAAAAGAGAGAGAAAATACATTTGAAATGGAAGGAGTTTATTAAATTCTCTTCTGCTGAATGGATAGAACAGGAAATACAAAATACTATTTAGTGGGGAATCTTGTTTGAAATACAAAATAAAAAGGGTCGTTAATAAGTTGCATCACAAGTAAATAACTGACCAAAGCAAACTACTTGTACATTTTTATTTATGACCATGGGGATATGTATTGGTTGAGTTTGATTTTTTTCCTCAATTCAAGTTTTTTTTTGTTCAAAAAAATGTCTGGTATTTATTAAATGCAAAAAACTCGAAAACTTGATTGTAAAAAGTTGCCATCTAAAAGCTTGTGAGTTTGTATAGAATCAATATGACTGGTTCGAAGCAAAGTCAAGCCACATATGCCAACTTGAACTTTATCCCCAGAATGAATACGTAACCAACAGTTTATATTATGTTAAGTGGCCTATTAAAGAATCTCATCAAACTGGAATATATATATCAGTAAATATTGCCCTTTTACACCCTTTCCCTTGAGCCGCCATTTAGTGATGGGCTGTGTGCTCCCTCAGAGATCAGCTGACAGGAAGTGATGCAGCTCTAACTGTAACAGGAAGTAGTGTGGGAGCAAAAGGCAGAACTCTGTCCATTCATTGGCTGTTGGGGCCTAGCATGTATGTGTGCCTTGGCTTGTTTGTGTGCACTGTGAATCCTATGATCTCAGGGGGCGGCCCTTAATTCTAAAATGGCAGTTCTCTAGTAGCACATACTGCTAAAAAAAAGTATATTTTTTTGAAAATGGTTTATTTAGATGAAGCAGGGTTTTACATATGAGCTTGTTTGTGCAATATATTTTTATAGAGACCTACATTGTTTGGGGATATAAGGGCAGATTTACTAATCCCGAAAGGGAAAAAATCTTATTGGAAACAAAAATTTTGCGACTTTTTCGTCCCGTCACGACTTTATCGTATTTGTTGCAACTTTTTCGTCCCCGTTGCGATTTTTTCGTATTGAGCGATAGTAAACGGCGGAAAAACCAATCCGATTTTTTTAAGACGGCGAAGAAAAAGTCGCGGAAAATATACAAAAAAGTCGCGCCGGCGACGAAAAAATCGCGGGACATACGAAAAAAAAAGTCGCAAAAATATCATCATTCTGAAAAAACGCATTCGGACGCCTTCGGACCGTTCGTGGATTAGTAAATCTGCCCCATAGTTTTCCTTTAAAAACAAATTTGAGGTATTTGAATTTTTTGGCTTTATAAACTCGAAAAAATTGAGTTTTCCTTATTAATGAATAACGAGCATTTGATATGCAAGTTTATTTGTTTTAGAAACAAGAACATCACTTTCAGAATACAATATTCTCCTGAGCTTGCTTTAAATGCTTTGCCCAAATCAGGGGTGGGCCAAGCCGACCAGGCGCCCTAGGCAACCCGGTTGGCCACCTCGCCCCTGCACCTTCCTCATTTGCCCCCCACCCCCCTTTGGCGCATGCGCAGTTGAACGCGGGGGGGGCGGGGTTCGCGTTGCGATTCATCATTGCCCCCACCGCGTAAGGACAAGCGGCGGGGGCAATGACTAAAGAACGTGGACTAGGGGTAGGCAGGAGAGGCTGCCTGGCGCCCCCCAATCATTGCACCCTAGGCAGCTGCCTCTTCTGCCTACCCCTAGTTCCGGCCCTGGTCCAAATAGCATAAATATAAAAGAATATATAAAAATATATTACAAAAACAGAGAACTAGAAGGGCATAAAACATGAATATTAAGTGAGCAGCACTGGGAAGACAGCGAGTATGTAAGAGCTAATGGCTAGAAATAAGCACATTTTAAAATATACAGCAAAACTTTGCAGGGCAGCACTTTAAAATGAATTTATAAAGGGAAAATATCACCTTTAATAACCTTTAATCACATAATGAGCTAGGCGGCAGTTACAGAAATCAAACATGTAATCCTCTTGCATCAGTTATGTAATTTTTTTAAAGGTCTTGAATTCAGCAGCGCTGGTACTCAGTGTCTATTCGTCAGGGATTAACGTTACACTGTATTTGCACTAGTACAATACAAGGAGCATTAGAGAGGACAATGTCTCCATGGGAAGCAAATTAATTTCATGAATAATTCATCTGTATGTGTTCTTCAAACAACATCTTATAAATATTGACTGCTAACCTTGTATCCAACTGGGAGATCTTGGCAATCTTGGGAACAACCACTGACTCTTTTGCTTAAGCATTCATTTACGTGGCATCCTCTCTCATCAGATCCATCTCCACAGTCATCTCTCGTGTCGCACAGCGCTCCCTTGGGGACACATTTGCCATTTTTGCACATAAAAGACGAGCTGTTGCATGACTGTTCTGAAAATAAAGAAATCCCGCAAGTAAAGAATACAGTACTAATATTAATGCTGACAATAATAATAAAATATCATCATTAGTGATGGGCAAAATGTTTCGGCATGCATGGATTCGCGGCGAATTTCCGCATTTCGCCATTGGCGGATTGTTTCGCAAAACAGATGAAAAAATTTGCCGCACGTCCAAAAATTGTCAAAAGAATAGCCGTGGGCGACAAAATTATAGCCGCGCCACAAAAGAATAGCCAAGGGCGACAAAATTGTAGCTGCGTGACAAAAGAATAGCCATGGGTGACAAAAGAATAGCCAAGAGAGACAAAATTATAGCCAAGGGTGACAAAAGAATAGCAAAGGGCGACAAAATTATAGCTGCGTGACAAAAGAATAGCCACGGGCGACAAAATTGTAGCCGCACGACAAAAGAATAGCTGTGGGCGACAAAAGAATAGCCGTGGGTGACAAGAAGTCGCAAGTGCCAATTTTTTTGGACGCACAACATTTTCGCCATTTCACAAATTGTTCGCCGTTTCGCAAATCTTTAAAAAAATTCACAAATTTTTGGGCGAAACGGGACAGATTTGCTCATCACTAATCCTCATTATCATAATTATTAGTGATGTGCGAATCTGCCCTGTTTCACTTCACCAAGAAATTCGCGAAATTGCAATAAAATTCAAGAAAGGTGGAAAATGCCAAAAAATTATTTTGGTCCGCACGACAATTTTTTTATCTGTGCATCAATTTTTTTGACACGAGCCAAATTTTTCTGCTGTGAATTCATGAAGGCAAATCAAACAACCATATCAAATCAGATATTTTTTTTAATATGGTTAGTGATGAATCTGTACCATTTTGCTTCACCAAAAGTTTGCAAAACTGCTAAAAAAATTGTGAAATGCATTGAAGTCAATAGGCGTTTTTTGTAGCTACCGCACTAAATTCACTCATCACTACTTAAGAGCAAAAAACTTTTAAAGAAATGTTCAAGTCAGAGTTTTAGTAAGTCATTTTTCAATTTGAGATTAATTACAAATAAAAATGATTTCAGTTTATTAAATAAGTACATTTTAGAGTTTTCAAGTTTTTCCCAAAATTAGAAAAAAGCTTGAAAATTCGATTATTGATAAATCAGCTCCCCTGGTTGAAACTGTCACATAATTAGATTTTTACTACATCCAAAATAGTGAAAATAGTTAATATGGATCAATATTAATCCCAGTTGGATTATTTTTACATTTTTAAAATGTTTTAGTAGCCTTGAGCCACATTGCTCTACATTAGAAAGATCACTTTCATCTTTTTACTATCACCATTGTTAGTGATATTAGCTTGCACACAATAAATAGAGATGTAGCGAACTGTTCGCGGGCTAACTAAATTCGCGAACTTTTGGCGATGTTCGCCATTTTGGGTTCGCCGCGGTTTTTTTTCGCCTCGGTTTTTTCCGCCGTGTTTTTTCGCTTCGGTTTTTCGCCTTTGCGTATACATAGGAATAGCTTGCATTTTTTTTTGGTGTTATTTTTTGGCGTTTTTTTTTTTTTTGCGTTATTTTTTGCGTTTTTTTTGGCGTTTTTTTTACAAAGTGTTTTTCAGAGAATTTTTTGCTTGATCCCCCTCCTGCATGCCACTGTCCAGGTCGTGGCACCCTTTAAACAACTTTAAAATCAGTTTTCTGGCCAGAAATGGCTTTTCTAGGTTTTAACCCTTTAAGTGCCAGCCGAATTCGTCATTTCGGTTCCCCCCAGTGCCAGACGTTTTTTAAGCATTTTGTACTCATTCACTTTAACAATGTTTTTTGGTAGGAAAACCTCCACAAAACTAGGGAAATTATATATCGTTTTTTTCGTCACTAATTGGGCTTCGACATACATACCAAATTTTATAACTTTTCTGGAGATATGATGTGTATTTTGGGTGAAATATGTAAAAAAAAAATAAAATTATGAAAAATTTCTGTATATTTTGAGGTTTTTTTCCATAGAAAAGTTAATTTTACTCACTTTTTTTTATTGTTTGTAAAAGCCCTGATACTCCCAATTCCAACGATACCAAATATGTGGTGGTACCCCACAGTTCCTGTCCAGAAGTAACCCCCAAACTAAAGCAATACTTAGTACAATATCACACCAGAACAAAGCAGAAAAGCGCTTGTAACAGTTAATGCAGCATAACTTATATGTAAATCTAAAATATCCCCTCATGTTTGGTATCTTTAGAAACTACAGACCTTCAGGTTTCTAGGTGCAATGTAGTTTTCACTCAAAAGCCAAATACCTTTTGTCAGTGCATTGTGAAATTTGGAACTTTTTATGACATTTTTTTTTTTTTCTAAAACGTAAACTTGGACGCATGATCAAATGTGGATTTGACAAAAAAAATCTCATAAAAATTTTCTAACAAAGGCATATTTGAAAGACAAACTTCTCCTGAATAAAATGATGCCCCATATGTATGGGTGCACATAAAGACATGGGCACCAAACACTCCAAAGCAGGGGCAATGCACAAGGGCAATTACAGCTAAAAATGTGGGGGCTGCGCTCTATGTGCACTTCCTGCAGTTTTTCAGTGTTAACCCCCCTACCTGTGAAATAACCCCCACAAACTATATATTTCTGAAAAGTGCACACCTTCAGCTATTCAGAGACACCACTCTTCTCTTTCTACATGGAAAATTGTGGCCGCAGTCCCTTGCAGAAGTAAGCGCTTTGGTCAGAAATCAAGGAAAAACCAGATAAAAAACCTAGATTTCTCCCCAAAATCTCCATGGCAACTACCAAAAACTTACTAAACATCGATCTGCAAGTTCCCCTGAATAAATCGATACCCCATATGTATGGGTGCACATAAAGACGTGGCCACCAAATGCCCCAAAACAGGGGCAATGCATAAGGGCAATTTCAGTTGAAATTTTGGGGGCTGCGCTCTATGTGCACTACCTGCAGTTTTTCAGTGTTAACCCCCCCTACCTGTGAGATAACCCCCACAATCTATATATTTACGAAAAGTGCACACCTTCAGCTATTCAGAGACACCACTCTTCTCTTTCTACATGGAAAATTGTGGCCGCAGTCCCTTGCAGAAGTTAGCGCTTTGGTCAGAAATCAAGGAAAAACTAGATACAAACCTAGATTTCTCCCCAAAATCTCCATGGCAACTACCAAAAACTTACTAACCATCAATCTGCAAGTTCCCCTGAATAAAACGATACCCCATATGTATGGGTGCACATAAAGACATGGCCACCAAATGCCCCAAAACAGGGGCAATGCATAAGGGCAATTTCAGTTGAAATTTTGGAGGCTGCGCTCTATGTGCACTACCTGCAGTTTTTCAGTGATAACCCCCCCTACCTGTGAGATAACCCCCACAATCTATATATTTACGAAAAGTGCACACCTTCAGCTATTCAGAGACACCATTCTTCTCTTTCTACATGGAAAATTGTGGCCGCAGTCCCTTGCAGAAGTCAGCGCTTTGGTCAGAAATCAAGGAAAAACCAGATACAACCCTAGATTTTGGTCAGAAATCAAGGAAAAACCAGATAAAAACCTAGGATTTCTCCCCAAAATCTCCATGGCAACTACCAAAAACTTACTAAACCTCAATCTGCAAGTTCCCCTGAATAAAACGATACCCCATATGTATGGGTGCACATAAAGACGTGGCCACCAAATGCCCCAAAACAGGGGCAATGCATAAGGGCAATTTCAGTTGAAATTTTGGGGGCTGCGCTCTATGTGCACTACCTGCAGTTTTTCAGTGTTAACCCCCCCTACCTGTGAGATAACCCCCACAATCTATATATTTCCGAAAAGTGCACACCTTCAGCTATTCAGAGACACCACTCTTCTCTTTCTACATGGACAATTGTGGCCGCAGTCCCTTGCAGAAGTCAGCGCTTTGGTCAGAAATCAAGGAAAAACCAGATAAAAACCTAGATTTCTCCCCAAAATCTCCATGGCAACTACCAAAAACTTACTAAACATCAATCTGCAAGTTCCCCTGAATAAAACGATACCCCATATGTATGGGTGCACATAAAGACGTGGCCACCAAATGCCCCAAAACAGGGGCAATGCATAAGGGCAATTTCAGTTGAAATTTTGGGGGCTGCGCTCTATGTGCACTACCTGCAGTTTTTCAGTGTTAACCCCCCTACCTGTGAGATAACCCCCACAATCTATATATTTACGAAAAGTGCACACCTTCAGCTATTCAGAGACACCACTCTTCTCTTTCTACATGGAAAATTGTGGCCGCAGTCCCTTGCAGAAGTTAGCGCTTTGGTCAGAAATCAAGGAAAAACTAGATACAAACCTAGATTTCTCCCCAAAATCTCCATGGCAACTACCAAAAACTTACTAACCATCAATCTGCAAGTTCCCCTGAATAAAACGATACCCCATATGTATGGGTGCACATAAAGACGTGGCCACCAAATGCCCCAAAACAGGGGCAATGCATAAGGGCAATTTCAGTTGAAATTTTGGAGGCTGCGCTCTATGTGCACTACCTGCAGTTTTTCAGTGATAACCCCCCCTACCTGTGAGATAACCCCCACAATCTATATATTTACGAAAAGTGCACACCTTCAGCTATTCAGAGACACCATTCTTCTCTTTCTACATGGAAAATTGTGGCCGCAGTCCCTTGCAGAAGTCAGCGCTTTGGTCAGAAATCAAGGAAAAACCAGATAAAAACCTAGATTTCTCCCCAAAATCTCCATGGCAACTACCAAAAACTTACTAAACCTCAATCTGCAAGTTCCCCTGAATAAAACGATACCCCATATGTATGGGTACACATAAAGACGTGGCCACCAAATGCCCCCAAACAGGGGCAATGCATAAGGGGGGGCTGTGCTCTATCTGCAGTTATTTAGTCTAAACACCCCCATACCTGTGAAATAACCCCCACAAACTATATATTTCTGAAAAGTGCACACCTTCAGCTATTCAGAGACGCCACTCTCCTCTTTCTACATGGAAAATTGTGGCCGCAGTGCCTTGCAGAAGTCAGCGCTTTAGTCAGAAATCAAGGAAAAACCAGATACAAACCTAGATTTCTCCCCCAAAATCTCCATGGCAACTACCAAAACTTACTAAACCTCAATCTGCAAGTTCCCCTGAATAAAACGATACCCCATATGTATGGGTACACATAAAGACGTGGCCACCAAATGCCCCCAAACCGGGGCAATGCATAAGGGGGGGCTGTGCTCTATGTGCTCTACCTGCAGTTATTTAGTCTAAACACCCCCATACCTGTGAAATAACCCCCGCAAACTATATATTTCTGAAAAGTGCACACCTTCAGCTATTCAGAGACGCCACTCTCCTCTTTCTACATGAAAAATTGTGGCCGCAGTCCCTTGCAGAAGTCAGCGCTTTGGTCAGAAATCAAGGAAAAACCAGATAAAAAAACCTAGATTTCTCCCCAAAATCTCCATGGCAACTACCAAAAACTTACTAAACCTCAATTTGCAAGTTCCCCTGAATAAAACGATACCCCATATGTATGGGTGCACGTAAAGACGTGGCCACCAAATGCCCCAAAACAGGGGCAATGCATAAGGGCAATTTCAGTTGAAATTTTGGGGGCTGCGCTCTATGTGCACTACCTGCAGTTTTTCAGTGTTAACCACCCCTACCTGTGAGATAACCCCCACAATCTATATATTTACGAAAAGTGCACACCTTCAGCTATTCAGAGACACCACTCTTCTCTTTCTACATGGAAAATTGTGGCCGCAGTCCCTTGCAGAAGTCAGCGCTTTGGTCAGAAATCAAGGAAAAAACCAGATACAACCCTAGATTTTGGTCAGAAATCAAGGAAAAACCAGATAAAAACCTAGATTTCTCCCCAAAATCTCCATGGCAACTACCAAAAACTTACTAAACCTCAATCTGCAAGTTCCCCTGAATAAAACGATACCCCATATGTATGGGTACACATAAAGACGTGGCCACCAAATGCCCCCAAACAGGGGCAATGCATAAGGGGGGGCTGTGCTCTATGTGCTCTACCTGCAGTTATTTAGTCTAAACACCCCCATACCTGTGAAATAACCCCCGCAAACTATATATTTCTGAAAAGTGCACACCTTCAGCTATTCAGAGACGCCACTCTCCTCTTTCTACATGAAAAATTGTGGCCCCAGTCCCTTGCAGAAGTCAGCGCTTTGGTCAGAAATCAAGGAAAAACCAGATAAAAAACCTAGATTTCTCCCCAAAATCTCCATGGCAACTACCAAAAACTTACTAAACCTCAATTTGCAAGTTCCCCTGAATAAAACGATACCCCATATGTATGGGTGCACATAAAGACGTGGCCACCAAATGCCCCAAAACAGGGGCAATGCATAAGGGCAATTTCAGTTGAAATTTTGGGGGCTGCGCTCTATGTGCACTACCTGCAGTTTTTCAGTGTTAACCCCCCCTACCTGTGAGATAACCCCCACAATCTATATATTTACGAAAAGTGCACACCTTCAGCTATTCAGAGACACCATTCTTCTCTTTCTACATGGAAAATTGTGGCCGCAGTCCCTTGCAGAAGTCAGCGCTTTGGTCAGAAATCAAGGAAAACCAGATAAAAAACCTAGATTTCTCCCCAAAATCTCCATGGCAACTACCAAAAACTTACTAACCATCAATCTGCAAGTTCCCCTGAATAAAACGATACCTATGTCTGGTTGCGCATAAGTACATGGCCACCAAACCTGAAAATGCATAATATTGGGGCTGCACTCTATGCACCCCTTTTTTTTTGCCTGCACCCGAATGAATGGAATACGCTTGGGTGCAGGCACATGTAGCCGATATACGCATGAAAACGCGTGAGAATGCAAAGTCTCGCGTTTTCATGCGTATATCGGCTACATGTGCCTGCACCCGAGCGTATCCCATTCATTCGGGTGCAGGCACAAGTAGCAAGCGTAGGGCTGAATTTTCGGCAATCGTTTTTCCACTTGCTGAAAAAATCAGCCTTCCGCCATGTGTGGCATCAGCCTAACCCTTGGCAATAGAAACTACCAGAACAATCTTAGCACCTCTGGACCTTTCTAGAACAACTGAAATCAAATGAAGTTAAAATGGAATAAAACCACTAAAAGCAATCAAAGAACAATAGTTGCAATGAAATCGGTGGTCAGAGCCCTGGATCCACCAATGTCACTGCAAAAGCAACCTTTTAGGGGCACTAAACACACAAAGAACAATGCAAAGATAAAACACCATAAAATCAGTAAAATCCAATAAAACCACCTAAACCAACAGAAGAACAATAATTGCAATGAAATCGGTGGTCAGAGCCCTGGATCCACCAACGTCACTGCAAATTCAGCACCCAATAGCAATAAAAAAGTTACAGTGCAATAGAATAATTCAAAAACAGAAATCAATTATGAAAATGCCAAAAAAACACTAAAATGCAACCAAATAAATCAGATAATTATAGAGCAAGATCAGAAATAAAGTTTTAGTAAAAAAAAAAGACTGCCAAAGAAAGCAAAGAAAGAAAGAAAAGAAAAGAAAGAAAGAAAAAAAAAAAAAAAAAAAAAGTGTAAGTGTAAGTGTGTGTGTAAGTGTCTGTGTGTGCTTGGGAAAGTTGTAAATAAGTGTGTATGTGTACAAAAGTGTAATAATGACAAAGATAGAAGAAAAAATTGAAAAAAAAAAAAAATTTTTAGACAGTTGAGATAGAAATAAGCAAAATAAACAGTGGTAGAGAGTTGTAGTTCAGCTTACCCAAGGCAGGCAGGTGATCAGAGGCGATCAGGGGTGATAAATCCAGCAGGAAGGCAGCAGGGGAGCTCCATCCGGTCCAACGTGCGCAGCAGGAGTGAGGGAGCCGACAGTAGGCGGCGCTATTTAAAGGGACAGCAGTGGACACGTCATCAATGCGTGTCCACTGCTGTCATTGGCTGGAGCGACGATCGGTGCGGCTGGGCGACCGGATCAGTGAGTATGTCCTTATTCGCTCGTTGCCTAGGGGGTTGTGAAGGCTTTACAAGCGCTGCGCTGCTTTAAAAGCGAGCGCAGCGCTTGTAAACCCGACAGTGCCATTGGACGTAGATTCTACGTCCCATGGCACTTTGGTCCCTTGGTACCTGGGACGTAGAATCTACGTCCCTTGGCACTTAAAGGGTTAAAGTTCGCCTTCCCATTGAAGTCTATGGGGTTCGCAAAGTTCGCGAATATTCGCGAGTTTTGCCGAAAGTCCGCGAACGGGTCCGCGAACATTTTTGGCGATGTTCGCTACATCCCTAACAATAAACACTATTTACCTTCATTTGTTTTATTGTCTTATTGGAAGTTCCCTTTTTGCTGTAAACTAGCGATGAGCGAATCTGTTCCATTTCACTTTGCCGTAAAATTTGCAAATCTTTCAAAAGATTTGAGAAATCGTGGAAAATTAGCCAAATGGCGAAAATGTTGCACAATAAAAAAAATTGTCGTTCATGGCAAAAAAAAAAGTACAAAAAAATCCCAACATTTTTTTGACATGCGCATCAATTTTTTTTACACTGCGAATTCTGTCGCCCGTTTCTCGAAAAAATCTGCCTATGCCAAAATGTGGAAATTCACCGCGAATCCATGCCTGGTGAATTATTTCACTAATAAACTTTACAACGTAAGTGTTTTGTTGGCAGCAAGAACAAATGTTTAAATGAAGGTTTTTACTTACAAAAAAAAATCTAAAAAATAAAAAAAATGACAACTATTTATGATGTTAGTACATTAAACTGCCGCTGCTTTCTGGCAGATTTATTACAATGACAAATTCCATTTAAAAATATATTTGCAGAGTTTTATCTGGTAAAAGCAGAAAATATAATACCAGTGTCAGCTATTTTTTTTTTTTCACAGCACTGAGATGCAAAACAAGATAATTACAGATGTAAAAAGCTTTGTTTAGAATTAATACATCTCTGTGCTCGAACTTCACAGCTTATTCCAACAGCACCACAGGGTTTTTCTTGTAGGTTTTTCTTTTTATAATCAAATTACAAAATCTATGCATATATGAATATTCAGTCCTATTAAAGCCAAGCGTGTTACATATACTTCTCCAGTTCTGTAAACACAGTGTCAAGTAACTAAGGGTTTGTTCATTTAAAACCGATCAGCAGAGTAACATAATTATCAAGGTTGAAAAAAAGCACCGAGGTCTCCGTCAAAAGCTGAAACATAAGACTCTTCCTGCTGGCCTCGTTTTCGTGGCCATGATTAAAATACATGAAAAAATAGGGTCTGGTTGCAGGTGGCCTAATTTGCACACAAAGGGGCTGATTTACTAAGACACGATTTCGAATCCGAATTGGAAAAATTCCGATTGGAAACGAACATTTTGCGACTTTTTCGTATTTTTTGCGATTTTTTCGGCGTCTTTACGATTTTTGCGTAAAAACGCGAGTTTTTCGTCGTCTTTACGATTTTTGCGTAAAAACGCGTGTTTTTCGTAGCCATTCCGAAAGTTGCGCAAAGTCACGTTTTTTTCGTAGCGTTAAAACTTGCGCGAAACGTCGCGCCTTTTAAGTTTTAACGCTACGAAAAAGGCGCGACTTTGCGCGCAAGTGTTAACGCTACGAAAAAATCGCGACTTTGCGCAACTTTCGTAATGGCTACGAAAAACTCGCGTTTTTACGCAAAAATCGTAAAGACGACGAAAAACTCGCGTTTTTACGCAAAAATCGTAAAGACGTAGAAAAAAATCACAAAAAAATACGAAAAAGTCGCAAAATGTTCGTTTCCAATCGGAATTTTTCCAATTCGGATTCGAAATCGTGTCTTAGTAAATCAGCCCCTTTGTGTGCAAATTAGGCCACCTGCAACCAGACCCTCCAGTGCCCTGGCCTAGGCTCCCACTAGCAATACTTATTTCCCCATACATCCCTCCGGGACTGGGTCTGCTGCCAGTTTGCCAATGTGCAATGAGCGTGGGGTAGTACTCATATTGTTTTTGTTGACCCTCTTCTCCGCTTACAGAGCTAGTTTACTGTTTTTCTTTGAAATAAATATTGAAGAACATATACCCCACTGATGCCTCAATTAATGTAATTTTATTGGTATTTATTTTGATTATTAAAACTTAGCGATAACTGCTGCATTTCCCATCCTAGGCTTATACTCGAGTCAATAAGTTTTTCCAGTTTTCTTAGGTAAAATTAGGTACCTCGGCTTATACTCAGATCGGCTTATACTCGAGTATATACGGTAAATGAAATATAATGTACTGTTGCCCTGCACTGGTAAAAGTTGTGTGTTTGCTACAGTAACTCTACTATAGGTTATATATAATAAGCTGCTGTGTAGCCATGGGGGTAGCCATTCAAGCTGGAAAAAAGGAGAAAAGGCACAGGTTACATAGCAGATAACTGATAAGCTCTGTAGAATACAATAGTGTTTTATCTGTTATCTGCTAAGTGCCTGTGCCTTTTCTCCTTTGAATGGCTGCCCCCATGGCTACATAGCTGCATTCTTTATATAAACCATAGTAGTGTTTCTGAGGCAAAACACCAGTTGTACCAGTGCAGGGCAACAGTACGTTACATTGGAATTTCTTTCATACACTTGAATTTTTTGGTGTTACTGTTCCTTTAAGGGAGGTTTGTGAATTTGAATATTTTTGAGCATTTTCAATAAAAATGAAATGAACTTGATTTCTCAAAAGTCTTGATGACTAGCTTACTTGAATTGCAAAATAGATTTCATAAAATGGGAAAAAGAACTCAAATCCATAAAGACATTATTCATTTCATTTTGACTAAATAGGACTGCTTCAAAATGCAAAAAAATAAAATCTGCATTAAAAAAAAGTAAATGGGAAATTTCTTGAGGCAACTTTTTCTGCAGCAACTTTTTTATTTTTCATGACAACTTTTCCTGCGCAGAAATATATTGAAGTGTATGGGGGGGGTCTTCAACTTTTTGAGCAAAATAAATAGGAGTCTATAGGTGCTTTATTGCCACATTTTTTAATCTGTGAAATTTTTTTTAGCAGTTTTGCAAAAAATATTAACCGATAGCAAAATGCTACAATCTTTACAATCGAAAATCTTTAATGAATTAAATTGAAACAGTGGACACAAATACATCCAGGTAATGTATGAATGTAATCTATTAAGGAAGATTTGTGAATTTGAATATTTTTGAGTATTTTCAATAAAAAAAACTCAAATGAACTTGATTTCTTAAAAGTCTTGATGACTAGCTTACTTGAATTGCAAAAAATAGATTTCATAAAATGGGAAAAAGAAGTCAAATCCATAAAAAAAGGCATTATTCCTTTCATTTTGACGAAATAGGACTGCTTAAAAATGCAAAAAAATAAAATGTGCATAAAAAAAGTAAGTGGGCACTTTCTTGTGGCAACTTTTTCTGCAGCAACTTTTTTATTTTTCATGACAACTTTTCCTGTGCAGAAATATATTGAAGTGTATGGGGGGGGGTCTTCAACTTTTTGAGCAAAATACATTGGGGTCTATAGGTGCTTTATTGCCACATTTTTTAATCTGTGGAATTTTTTTAGCAGTTTTGCAAAAAATATTAACCGATAGCAAAATGCTACAATCTTTACAATCTATATATCTATTGAATTTTTTTTAGTATTTTTCAATCAAAAAAACTCAAATGAACTTGATTTCTCAAAAGTCTTGATGACTAGCTTACTTGAATTGCAAAAAATAGATTTCATAAAATGGGAAAAAGAAATCAAATCCATAAAAAAAGGCATTATTTTTTAGTATTTTTCAATAAAAAAAACTCAAATGAACTTGATTTCTCAAAAGTCTTGATGACTAGCTTACTTGAATTATAAAAAATAGATTCCAAAAAGTAGGAAAAAGAACACAAATCCAAAAAAAGACATTATTCCTGCCATTTTGACAAAATATGACTGCCTAAAAATGCAAAAAAATTAAATGTGCATAAAAAAAAGTAAGTGGGCACTTTCTTGTGGCAACTTTTTCTGCAGCAACTTTTTAATTTTTTATGACAACTTTTTCTGCGCAGAAATGTATTGAAGTGTATGGGGGGGTCCTTCAACTTTTTGAGCAAAATACATTGGGGTCTTTAGGTGTTTTGTCGCCATATTTTTTTATCTGTGATATTTTTTAGCAGTTTTGCAAAAAATATTAACCAATAGGGAAATGCTAAATTTTGCCACAAATCCATACCTGCCGAAAAACCTAATCCCTACCATAGACTAATATTAAAGCTTGGCAATTGGTTGCTGAATCTTGATATTTACGTTTCTAGTTTTTTCAATTGAATCTTGAAAATATTAATCAAAATATTTGCATTAGGATTTTCTTGAATAACGTAATAACGTACTTTGTATTGTCGGTTCCAAACATCAGTAACTATAATAAGAAATTACTAAAAAAATATGTTAGTTGTTTAAACCTGTATTCCGACACTTTTTGTTCAATGGTGCTTCATCTGAGTGATCGGCACAATCAAAGTCTCCATCACACTGCCAGTGGGAATTCAGCAAGCACCTCCCATCTGCACAACTAAATTCCTCTGGGCCACACTGGTGGTAACCTGAGAAAATTACAAAGAAAACAGCATTTGTAGAAAGGAAAATAATTCTACATCCAATACACCAGTGATCCCCAACCAGTGGCTCGGGGGCAACATGTTGCTCACCAACCCCTTGGGTGTTGCTCCCAGTGCCCCCAAACCAGGGAGTTATTTTTGAATTCCTGACTTGGGGGCAAGTTTTGTGCAAATAAAAACAAGATTTACTACCAAATAAAGCCCCCTGTAAGCTGATAGGGTGCATAGAGGCCCCTAATAGCCAATCACAGCCCTTATTTGGCTCCTCCATGAACTTTTATGGTGCTTGTGTTGCTCTTGTGTTACTCTCCAAGTCTTTTTACATTTCACTGTGGCTCAAAAGTAAGAAAGGTTGGGACCCCTGATATAGGGGCTACCAAATAGCCAATCACAGCCCTTATTTGGTACCTCCATGAACGTTTATGGTGCTTGTGTTGCTCCCCAAGTCTTTTTACATTTGACTGTGGTTCGCGAGTAAGAAAAGTTGGAGACCCGTGATATAGGGGCTCCCAAATAGCCAATCACAGCCCTTATTTGGCTCCTCCATGAACTTTTATGGTGCTTGTGTTGCTCCCCAAGTCTATAAATTTGACTGTGGCTCATGAGTAAGAAAGGTTGGGGACCCCTGATATAGGGGCTCCCAAATAGCCAATCACAGCCCTTATTTGGCACCTCCATGAACTGTTATGGTGCTTGTGTTGCTCTCCAAGTATTTTGACTGTGGCTCACGAGTAAGAAAGGTTGGGGACCCCATGCAATAAACCTTTTACAAATGATATCATGTATGGGAGTATTTGCTGGAACTTCTTCTGTGCAAATCTCCAGTATAAAGTCTTAAAAAGGAAAATAAAGTTACATGTAATATCCAAATCAATCTCCTGTAATTAATCCTTATTTTCTTGTTAGTCCAGAAACACAATTCCACTGTTCCCACCTCTTTAAAATCACTTGTTAACTTGCTTAAAATTATAATTATAATCCCTCAAAACAGATTTATATTTTTGTAATTAACATAAGTTAATAAGAGTCTTCATAAGCTGTTAAATAATTATCAAGCATTTAAAAAGAAAACAAAAGGTTTAAGATAAAGGTAAAAAAAAACACATTGCTGTGAGGAAAATACGTTAATTAATAATATGAATGTGTAACTATAAGTCTCTAAGCTATATATTTACGAATTTTATTGCAGGAAATTGATGGTAAATTGATGGATGAAAGACCTAATGGTCTTTAAAAATGTGCTTGAATTTGTTTGTGTGTGCGCATGGGAGCCTATGTTCGATGGTACAGGTATGGAATCCCTTATCTGGAAACCCGTTATCCAGAAAGCTCTGAATTACGGAAAGCCTGTCTCCCATAGACTCCATTATAATCAAATAATTGGGAATTTTAAAACTGATTCCCTTTTCTCTGTAATAATAAAACAGTACCTGTACTTGATCCCAACTAAGATATAATTACCCCTTATTGGGGGCAGAACAGCCCTATTGGGTTTATTTAATGGTTAAATGATTCCCTTTTCTCTGTAATAATAAAACAGTACCTGTACTTGATCTCAACTAAGATATAATTACCCCTTATTGGGGCAGAACAGCCCTATTGGGTTTATTTAATGGTTAAATGATTCCCTTTTCTCTGTAATAATAAAACAGTACCTGTACTTGATCCCAACTAAGATATAATTACCCCTTATTGGGGGCAGAACAGCCCTATTGGGTTTATTTAATGGTTAAATGATTCCCTTTTCTCTGTAATAATAAAACAGTACCTGTACTTGATCCCAACTAAGATATAATTACCCCTTATTGGGGCAGAACAGCCCTATTGGGTTTATTTCATGGTTAAATGATTCCCTTTTCTCTGTAATAATAAAATAGTACCTGTACTTGATCCCAACTAAGATATAATTACCCCTTATTGGGGGCAGAACAGTCCTATTGGGTTTATTTAATGGTTAAATGATTCCCTTTTCTCTGTAATAATAAAACAGTACCTGTACTTGGAAGATAATTCTATTGGATTTAAATAATGTTTTATTGATTTTTTAGTAGACTTAAGGTATGGAGATCCAAATTACGGAAAGACCCCTTATCTGGAATACCCTTGGTCCCGAGCATTCTGGATAACGGGTCCTATACCTGTGCAGCATGTTTGCGTGTAATGTTATATAGATAGGGGGTGATTTCTGGATAATGACCATTCTATAGTAGAAACATTTGGGAATAGTGATGACCGAATCTGTCCCATCTTGCTTTGCTGAAAAATTAATCTTTGAAAAGATTTCGTGAAACTCTGAAAAATCCACAAAACATGGAAAATGTTGTACATAAAAAAAAAGTGTTGCGCGCATCAAAGGAACGTCGTGCACGACAATTTTTTTTGATGCGTGTTATTTTTTTTCAAGCACGCAACAAAAATTCATACAGAGTCTGTCTAATAAAACATTGAACTTTACAAGATTCCTAACCATTCTAACTTTAATTGATCGAATTTGCCTAGGCATTAAATCAAATGAATAGGGCAATAAGATCATTTGAAGCAAAATTGATTTATCCAAAGCTTCCAGGGATTTGGTACCTCAACCCCCCCCCCATAAAAGAAAAACAAAAAGTACTCTGGTATTGATAAAATATCAATACTGATCAGTCCTAGAAGCATCAACACTTTCCTAGAAGATCAATCAAATCCAAATGATCAGTAATAAATCTAACATTTTGTTTTGTATTGTCCATCACAACTATAAATCTTAATGATCATTGTGTGTAAAATGGGACAGATTGTTTCATAACAATCATTAGGAAATCAGCCAACAATGAAGTCCTGACGTAATATGAAATGCATTAGGACTTCATTGTTTTAGACCTCTACAATAAAGACAAGTTTTGTATATAGATTGTAAGCTCTACGGGGCAGGGACCTCTATCCTCTTGTGTCTTTGACTCTAAACTTGTTACAACTGTATCTTGTATTTATTTGTATTTATTGTTATACTTTGTATTTATCTATTATTATCTTAATAACCCCCTGTTTGTATTAATGTATTCTACTGTACAGTGCTGGGTACATAAGTAGCACTTTATAAATAAAGATATACATATATACATACATACATACATAATACATGGTGGACCAAGGAGTGCGTGCAATTTCTTTGCAATTTGGTTCTATGTTAACATCTTAAGCTACAGGTTTGGGGCACTGCACCTGAAACACCATGTCTTCGGTGAGTGTAGTATTTTCTTTGGCTTTGCCAGAAGTTAATTTGAAGCTTTGAGTTGGAAGGGGAGGGTCTTTACACCCGGACCAGTTAAGTTACCGGGTGAGCTACTTATTAGTTCTACACAAACTTTTGGGGAAGAGCCCACCATTTTATAGAAAAAATCATTTTAATAAACTTCATCTTATTGCAGGAAAAGGATCTCATGTACAAGGCCACATTATTACTGTAGTGGCCCAATTAAAAAAAAAGATGGATGTCCTATAAATCAAGTTAAGTCCATGTAAACACATTTAGAACCAGAACAGTGAGCAAACTGAAACATAATTACTCCAAAAGACAACTGAATCAGCCAACTGAAAACAGCTCCCCTATAAATCCACTTTTACTCTCTGTCCTGGTCCACTCTCCATGAACCCATTATATATAATTGGTGTCCTTCTGCAACTCCGTGCACCATTTGGAGATTAGTGATGAGCGAATCTGTCCCGTTTCAGTTCACCGGAAAATTTGCAAAATCACTGCAAAATTTGCGAAACGGCTGAAAATTCGCGAAACGGGTTTGTCAAGCAATTTTTTGTCGCCCTTGTCTTTATTGTCACCCGCGGCCATTTTGCCGTGACCGCACACTTTCTTTTTTTATGCGACCACGCTCATTTTGTTGTGACTGCGCCCGTTGTGACACATCCATGCCTATTTTGACGCAAACCCGCCTATTTTGACTGCTACTTTTTTTGACATGCACCGAATCTTTCGCCGGCGAATTTTCTCAAAAGTTTCCGTGAAACAATTCGCCAATGGCGAAGTGCAGAAATTTGCTGCAAATCTACGCCCAGCAAAAAAATTCGCTCATCACTATTCAAGATATAATTTCCAATTAACGCCTGCTCCAACTGTATATACACCAGAAACACAACTATATACAAACATGACTTACCGCATTCTAAAGATTCATCAGAGCCATCACCGCAGTCATCATCGAGATCGCACATAAACTGCTTGGGAATGCAGACCTTGTTGTTGCACATAAAAGCATTTTCATCACAAGTTGTTACAGGAGCTGGAAATATATGAGAATAAAAAATAACGCACAAATCAGATTTGTATTTTCATCTGAAATTTTAAAAGCAGATGATATATTAGATTTTTATAGTACGTTTAAGATCCTCAGTCACGTGTGTAAAACATGATTGATTGTGGTTTTCATGGGCAGGTCTATTGAAAGATCATATTATATGAAACCTATACACACAGAAACAATATATATACAGTATGTGATAATAGAGCATATTATTAGCTGGCAAATGATACCATGGCCTTTGGAAATGAAGATTTCAATGCATTTATGTATTTGGATTAAATGTCTTTCTTGCTTGTCCATATTGATTAAAACAAAAGATAATAATAATAATAATAATAATAATAATAATAATAATAATAATAATAATAATAATGCAGTGGATGTTGTCCACCATATTGATTATAACAGTGACTACTTACCCCCCCCCCTTCACAAAGGATGTCTTGTGTTGTTTAAAGAATTTTAGCAGATGGAACCATAACACATCATTGTATGATGCTGTACTCTTCCCAATAGCACATGTTGTTTGGAATTTCCTAACAAGTTATCAACCAGTCTATAATAATAATTGATGCCTTTGTCTAATACTATGGGGCTGATTTACTTACCCACGAACGGGTCGAATGGAGTCCGATTGCGTTTTTTTCGTAATGATCGGTACTTTGCGATTTTTTCATATGTTTTGCGATTTTTTCGGATTCTGTACGAATTTTTCGGATCCAATACGATTTTTGCGTAAAAACGCGAGTTTTCCTATCCATTACGAAAGTTGCGTAAAAAGTTGCGCATTTTGCGTAGCGTTAAAACTTACGCGAAAAGTTGCGCATTTTTCGTAGCGTTAAGTTTTAACGCTACGAAAAATGCGCAACTTTTCGCGTAAGTTTTAACGCTACGCAAAATGCGCAACTTTTTACGCAACTTTCGTAATGGATACGAAAAACTCGCGTTTTTACGCAAAAATCGTATTGGATCCGAAAAATTCGTACAGAATCCGAAAAAATCGCAAAACATACGAAAAAGTCGCAAAATATTCGTTTTCAAGTCGGAACTTTTCCAATTCGGGTCGGATTCGTGGGTTAGTAAATCAGCCCCTATGTATATGAGATTTTCTGGAACTGGTACGGGTAGTTAGATCGGGGACCACATTGGCTCATTCATGTGGTCCCTGAACCGACGTATAGTACGCCTATACCCGTCGTTCTAATTCAATTGTTTGGCCCCAGGGCCAAACAACCGAATTAGCCTGATATTACCTACCCGTAGGTGGGGATATCGGGAGAAGACCTCGCCAAGCGAGCAGATATTAGTGTGTATGGCCAACTTTAGATAGAAAACCACTTGGGTAGGTTGGGTATAAAACCACTTTCATTAATGGTACTGTACTTGCGTCCAAATGTGCTCTGAACACTTCCATAAAGTTGCGCTCAGTGGTGACAAGTCTTTTCTGCATTGCATTCTGAACTGAACGCTGCTGTGTCTATTGACTCTTGGTGCTCTGCCAAACCCCTGAGGTGCCCTCACCTCCTGAACAAGTGCTAGCTCCAGGGTTCCCACTGTGCACCGGTGCCTATAGAATTGGGCGCAGACATCATTCACGTGCCCAACGCCGAAATTAACATGAGCAAACACCAGAATTGAACCCAGACAGACTGCGAAAATATTCTCAGCCACTGTGTTCATTTACATCACATGTGGAGTTGCGTCCATTTCGACCTGGGACAATTGCGTCCAGTTCTACATTGTCCACACGATGATGCATGAATTCTAGGAAAAAACAGTGCATTGTGGGGGAAAAAAACTGCCAATAGTGTCTGAAAGTCAGGGTTAGTGACTGGACCAGAATATTTTGCTCTTTATTATATTTTCCTCTTACCTTACATACATTTTTTATTCTACTCCACACCCTCAAACCATCTTCCTATGTCGTCTGTCCTACTACTCTTACGTTGCTCGTTTTTCACAATTCTAATGCAAACGTCCCTGCCAGTATTCTTTGTCCTTGTCCCGCCATCTTAGCTATTCCTTAATCTTTTTTTTTTCTGATTGGCTTCCAGCTTGATTGATTCAGTGCCCATAGTAATAGCATTTTTCCCCTTAAAAACAACTTTATCCTATTTCTATGTTGTTGTCCTTTAACCCATTCATTTTATTTAAACGCAGCAACAATGTTCATTTAATTTGATTTCTCTCTAGGGAATGGCAGATTGTAGTCTCTGTCTTCAAATGTTAAACAAGTTCTTTCAGACAAATACATTGTATTTTAGTGCTCATTTTCTTTTAATCCTCCCTACCAAATGCACAAATTCAGTGGCTACAGGCAATATACATTTATTCAAGGTCACTTCTAATCTATTTCAAAGGGAATATTATAGTTCTTGTAATAATTTATTTGTCTACATCAGCTTTAACAGCTTACAGGCTGAACATAGTATTTCATACACTACATGATTTTTGCACTTAAGGTGATACAATCATCAAAATATAATCCTTGTGTTTGCCTGAAAGCTTTGTATAGTATTTAGTCTTGTTGCTTTCCTGTTTTCTCATGCTTTTCCTGTTATATGTAAGCGCAGATATTATCATTTGTTTATGTTTAAAACAGAGCATTATTTTATATTGGATAGGATCCCATCAAAAACTTTTTGTAACTAGCGATGAGCGAATCTGCCCCGTTTCGCTTCCCCGAAAATTTTGCAAATCTTTCAAAAGATCCGCGAAACGGCGAAAAAGTTGCGAAAAGGCAAAAATGTTGTGCGGCAAAAAAAATTGTCACCCGCGGCTATTATTTTGTCGCACGTCTATTCTTTTGTCGCCCGAGGCTATTATTTTGTCGCCCGCGGCTATTATTTTGTCGCACGTCTATTCTTTTGTCGCCCGAGGCTATTATTTTGTCGCCCGCGGCTATTCTTTTGTCGCCCGCGGCTATTATTTTGTCGCACGTCTATTCTTTTGTCGCCCGAGGCTATTATTTTGTCGCCCGCGGCTATTCTTTTGTTGCCCGAGGCTATTATTTTGTCGCCCGCGGCTATTCTTTTGTTGCGCAGCTATTCTTTTGACGCCCGGGACTATTCTTTTGACGCAGGCGACAATTTTTGGACGTGTGGCAAATTTTTCCGCGGCAAATTTTTTCATCCGTTTTGCGAAACAATCCGCCAATGTCCCAATGCGGAAATTCGCCGCGAATCCATGCCTGGTGAAACATTTCGCCCATCACTATTTGTAACCGTTTTTAGTTACCATAGCTGTAGGACTGGTAAGAAGGACTGCTGGCACAGGAGTTTAGGCAAGCCTGCAGGCTGTGGAGCTGAGGGCTGGAAACAGGCCTAGTGGCTGAAGACGGGCTTACAAGAGCCTTTTGACACAAGGGGGGTCATTTATCAACACTGGGCAAATTTGCCCATGGGCAGTAACCAATGGAACCAATCAAATTGTTGCATTTATTGTTCTACCTGCAGCTGATTGAGAAAAGCCAATCTCTGATAGGTTGCCATGGGTTACTGCCTATGGGCAAATTTGCCCAGTGTTGATAAATGAGCCCCAAGGACTTTAAATGAACAGGGTTTTTTTGCACAACTGACAGCAGCAAACTTGTCCAATACAATTTAATTTAGCATTCAGAAATGATCCCTAATGTCCCTAATTCAAAATCAGATCAGTCCTATCATTTATGGCTGAAAATTAGGGAGGCGCCCACTTTTTTGCGTTCAGTCCAACCCCCCCCTGAACCCACCCTGATGGATTCTGCTGAATCCCGAACCGAATCCGGATCCTAATTAGCCAATTAGAATTTGGAAGGGTTCAAAGTTGCGTGTGCGGCAAATTTTTTTCCCCCTAAAATGTAACCCTTTCCGAATGCTAATTGCATATGCTAATTAGGATTTGGATTCGGTTCACCCAGGACTGTGGATTCGCCCGAAACCGAATCCATCAAAAAAAGGCAGGATTCGGCCCGAATTGCAAAGATAGTAAAAAGAACCACTAAAAGTCACATGATCTCCCTCTTTCTCACCTGGGGATGCAAAGCTCTCTTACTGGCTCCACCATTTCCCCCTCCACTGCCATTGATTACTGCACAGTTGTCAGCATGTATCTCTAGTTAACCTTCATCTATTGCCTGCTTCATTCTAACCTATGGCCCCTAGCATTCATCTAGCCTTTAATTCATTCAGAGGACCAGAACTAGGGTTAGGTAGAAGGAGTACATGTATAACGTCCTAGCTCCCCACCACCACTGCCCCCAAACACATGCCTCTTCTGCCTACCCCTAGTTCCGACCCTGGCAGTGTGGTGTCAAACCCATTAAATGAGCTGTTTGTCATAGGTTGTGGCTGAGATACCTTCTATATTTGTTATAATAACCAAGAATTCTGTCACATTGGTCACAAATCCTTTTTTAAACCCAGAAATAACTGATTCTACATATTTACATATCTTTATAATATACAACTCTGTCACAGTGGGCACATTGGGATTCTATCTGGTACCCACTATAACCTTTAGAAGCCTTTATTGTTTACTTATTGAGAAAGAAAAGCTAAAAAAAAGTGAAATCAACTGTAATAAATTAAAATAGTTCTTCTGAAACTGCTGCAAAAATGTGGTGCAACAAAAGATCAGCCAGTGAGAAAAAGGTTGTGTTTGTGGCAAAGAGGTCATGGTCATGTGAAATAAGTTGGGGTCATGTAAAAAAGAAATCGGTGCATCAAATAAAACGTGGTCACGTAAAAAAATTACTTCTCGTCAAAAAAGTTGTGTAGAAACCGCATTTAACAAATTTTTCTCCGTTTTGGGAATTTATCCGTGAAACCAAACGGGACAGATTTGTTCATCACAATTTAATTTGAGAAAAACTTGGCAAAACAAAACCGAGGTGCATACAAAATCAACTATATTCTTTTTTAATATCGTTATCAAAATATTTTATTTGCTCTAGTGAGTTACCAAGAATATGAATCATCGTTTTGGATTCCGGTGTCAGTAAAGCCCTTAGCCATTCTGGCTGTGCTGTAGGAGTAGTGATCCGCTTAGTTTGCTGGTTGGAAAATATTTTCGCTTAAAAAAAGAAATTGGCGCATCAAATAAAACGTGGTCACGTCAAAAAAATTACCGCACATGAAAAAAGTTGAACAATAGCCACATTTCACAAATTTTTCGCCGTTTTGGGAATTTTTCAGTGAAACCAAACGGGACAGATTTGCTCATCACAACTTAATTTGAGAAAAACTTGGCAAAACAAAACCGAGGTGCATAAAAAAAATCAACTACAGTATATTCGTTTTTAATATCTTTATCAAAATATTTTATTTGCTCTGTTGAATCGTTTTCCACAGCTTCGACATTTTGGATTCCGGAGTCGGTAAAGCCCTTGCTGTGCGATGGTCTGATATTCATCATAGCCATTCTGGTTGTACTGTAGAGTAGTGATCCGTTTAGTTTGCTGGTTGGAACTAAGACGTCAGATGCCGCCTTCCCACATTTGTCATTGTTTTTTCCTTATAGGATATTTATGTTGTACCAATATAGACAAAACATTTCTCTACTCGCACCTCAAGCTCAGTTACCTCCTGCTAGGATGCAACACAATGTAATATCCACTGTAGATCTATAAAGTATAGAGAAATATGGCCCTCACTGTAAAGCAAGAAACAGGACCATTATCTTCTGCATGATTCATGCTGAGACCTTTGTGAAAAACCTGGGGTATAGTGGAAAGTGTACAGTACAAGTATAATAATTTAACACGTCGCATCAATCTTGTTTGATATTGAACATTGTTCTGAGGGAAAAATGGAGCCATAAAATGTAACTCTCCTAAACTTTGTAGAGAAGTATTAAGGAATAGAAGCACAATCTTATATTTATTACATTATTTTACATTGCATTGTTATTCTTTCTATCTCACTTTTAATATAACTGGGCTCTCTTGACAAATCTGTAAGAAGACCATTACATGTCCGATACAGAAATGGCTTTCCTTATATCGGATGAGGTGCTCATTCAGAAATGTCAGATGGAAAAGCTTTGAGACGGGATAAAAAAATTTTTGGCAGGTATGGATTCACAGTGAATTTCTGCATTTCGCCTTAGGCGAATTGTTTCGAGAAACTTCTATAAAAATTCACCCGGCAAAATTCATTGGGCGCGTTGCCTCAAATCGGGTGTGGTCGCGTAAAAAAAGATGCAGTCGTTTGTCGATGTGGGCGACAAAAAAATAGACGTGGGCAATAAAAAAGATGCGGGTGATGAAAAAGACGCGGACAACAAAAAAAATCATGCGACAAATTTTTCGCCGTTTCGCGAATTTTAGGCAAAGTGAAACGGAACAGATACGCTCATCACTAGTCATTTATATGTTAGATGAATGAATGTTCTGCACAGGCCCCTAGGTGATCCAGTTGGGGGCCCAATGGACAATAATGGATAGTGAACAAAAGTTTAAAGCAACTAGGGATGCACCAAATCCAGGATTCGGTTCAGAACTCGGCTGAATCCATGCCTCCGGCTGAACTGAATCCGAATTCTTAAAATCACATGACTTTTTGTTATGTGCATGGTTATCCTTAACCCTTCCTTATCCTAGTTTGCATATGAAAATTAGGATTCGGATGGATCCTAAAATAGCGAATTCCTAAAAGCAACCCATTCATTCACATGTAACCTTGTCAAGCAAGAAGCTTTTTATGTGTATGATCAGCAGAACTTTACAGTATGATGCCAAGAGAACAAGTGACTAGTGATGGGTGAAATTTTTCGCCAGGCATAGATTCGCGGTGAATTTCCGCATTTCGCCATTAGTGGATTGTTTCGCAAAACGGATGAAAAAATTTGGTGAGAAAAAATTTGCCGTGCAACAAAAGAATAGCCGCGGGAGACAAAAGAATAGTTGCAGGCGACATTTTTTTTGACGTGCAACATTTTCGCTGTTTCGCAAATCTTTTGAAAGATTCACAAATTTTTCTGCGAAGCGAAACGGGACAGATTCGCTCATCACTAGAAGTGACTACTAAGGATAAGGAACTCTGAGGATCATAAGGGGTCATTAATGTGCCATTTTTTTACCTACAATGCAGCATTTTCCAATTAATTCCAATTCTGTCCTTCTGCAGTAACTGCCAATTAATCAAAACAAACACATTTTCTCTTGCATTTTGTGCCCAAGTCAGGTGCAAGTCTGGTGCACCTATTTATAAAACCAGCTCTGGAAACCCTGTGTGACGGGTTTATGATAAACAATGGCGGAATGGATTTAATTTCTCTCTGATGAGATTAGGGACTGATACCCAAAGGCTCCAACACGTCTGCCCCGGCCTGATTGTAAACAATAGGCAGATAATCCAGTTACCCTGGCACCTATACGTCTCCCCACCCCTGCATAGAAACAAGAGGGGCTTGCTGGGAGGATGGGCCAACAGGGACATAAAAAGAGCCCCAAAAAGAGCTTGGAAGTCAGTCTTCAGAGAAAGGACAGGATTCCTGCACTTCGGATCAACTGCTTCAATTATTCTTCAGCCATTATTTTCTTCAGACTGTGGATTTACTTCTGTGAGACTTTGGAACTGCCTTTTTGCTATTTTACTTCCTTAGAAGAATTTGTTGCTGTGTGATGTCAATGGACTTTACAAAAATAAAGTGCTAGAATGCTACAAGGTTTCTCTCCAGCGTTTGAGCCTACGGTTGTTAGGTCATTTTCATGACACCCTGGTTCCAGGGTGTTGGTATTTCCATGGTTCCCCAGCATCAGAAGGCACATTTAAACACCCTTCATCAGCAGAGGCAGGACGGGGACTTTTGCATCTACATGTAAGAGCAGGAGCATGTTTGGATGCAAGTCAAATCTTAATAAATTGCATCAATATATGCTCTCGGTTGCATCCAATTTAAAGCACGAGCATGTCTGGGCACATTAAAAAATGAAAGGCATTGGTTCTTAAAACTGATTTTCCCAGTGTGCAGTTTTACTGCGGCTGGATATATTTATATTGTAACATTGAATCAGTTTAGAGGTGTTATAACATGGGCCAAGAGGCTTGTGTAACATGAAGCGAAGCTCAAAGCTCAGCTGTCTATGAGTAAATGAAAGAGGTTGCTTTGCCACAAACCAAACTCTGCTTGTTTGCTCTTTTTTCCCAGCGCGTGATGCCCTTTAATGTGGAAATGCAGAACGGAGCCTTGGTTAGTGCTGGCTGAGAGCCCCTAACAGCTCTTCCCGCCTGATAGTCTTTGGCGGTACGCTTGACAGTTCCGATATACAAGCTTGTTATGATCATTTTTGGGTTGCATTGAAAGAGCCTATCACAGAGCTCCTGTGTATTATATCTGTCTAATGCGCTGTTGAGCACTGACAACAGAGGAAAGCTTTCAGCATCCCCATGACAGTGAGCGGCCAGACTAGACTGCCTTCTAACACCAAAGATCATCTTATGGGCACTAGGGCGGATAAACTTTGTATGAGTCTATAGGAAGGGTGTTATTACTGTTGCATTAAATTCATTTGCACAGCAGGCTGGTTCAATTAGTCAATACTTTGTGGGTAAGCAACTTGTTCATTTAGTTATCAGTAAAGAGCAGGTATGTTGCTCATATATAAATACAACCATAAAGATACACACAGAGATACCTACACACAAACGGGCACATAAAAAAAAATGCACATTCATACATAGTTACACAGTTAAGTTGGGTCTAAAAATGTTCAAAAAGTTCAAAAAAGGACATTGACTCAAGGGATGAGAACATAATTTTGCCTCTTTATAGGTCCCTGGTAAGGCCTCACCTTGAGTATGGGGGGCAGTTTTGGTCCTTAAGAAGGATATTAATGAGCTGGAGAGAGTGCAGAGACTGCAACTAAACTGGTAAAGGGGATGGAAGGGTTAAACTATGAGGTTAGACTGTCAGGGTTGGGGTTGTTTTCTCAAAAAAAGACATTTGTGAGGGGACATGATTACTCTGTACAAGTACATTAGAGGGGGTTATAGGCAGATGGGGAGGTTCTTTTTTCCCATAAAAAGGATAAGCGCACCAGAGGCCCCCCCTTTAGATTAGAGGAACAGGACTTTCCTTTGAAGCAGCGTAGGGGGTTCCTCATGGTGAGGTTGGGGAATACCCTGCCGAGGGATGTTGGGTATGGGGTTCCTCACCGTGAGGGCAGTGAGGGGGTTGGGGAATGCCCTGCCGGGGATGTTGGGTAGGGGGTTCCTCACGGTGAGGGCAGTGAGGTTGGGGAATGCCCTGCCGGGGGATGTTGGGTATGGGGTTCCTCACCGTGAGGGCAGTGAGGGGGTTGGGGAATGCCCTGCCGGGGATGTTGGGTAGGGGGTTCCTCACGGTGAGGGCAGTGAGGTTGGGGAATGCCCTGCCGGGGATGTTGGGTAGGGGGTTCCTCACGGTGAGGGCAGTGAGGTTGGGGAATGCCCTGCCGGGGATGTTGGGTAGGGGGTTCCTCACGGTGAGCGCAGTGAGGTTGGGGAATGCCCTGCCGGGGATGTTGGGTAGGGGGTTCCTCCCGGTGAGGGCAGTGAGGTTGGGGAATGCCCTGCCGGGGGATGATGGGTAGGGGGTTCCTCACGGTGAGGGCAGTGAGGTTGGGGAATGCCCTGCCGGGGGATGTTGGGTAGGGGGTTCCTCAAGGTGAGGGCAGTGAGGTTGGGGAATGCCCTGCCGAGGGATGTTGGGTAGGGGGTTCCTCACCGTGAGGGCAGTGAGGTTGGGGAATGCCCTGCCGGGGGATGTTGGGTATGGGGTTCCTCACCGTGAGGGCAGTGAGGGGGTTGGGGAATGCCCTGCCGGGGATGTTGGGTAGGGGGTTCCTCACGGTGAGGGCAGTGAGGTTGGGGAATGCCCTGCCGGGGATGTTGGGTAGGGGGTTCCTCACGGTGAGGGCAGTGAGGTTGGGGAATGCCCTGCCGAGGGATGTTGGGTAGGGGGTTCCTCACCGTGAGGGCAGTGAGGTTGGGGAATGCCCTGCCGGGGGATGATGGGTATGGGGTTCCTCACGGTGAGGGCAGTGAGGGGGTTGGGGAATGCCCTGCCGGGGATGTTGGGTAGGGGGTTCCTCACGGTGAGGGCAGTGAGGTTGGGGAATGCCCTGCCGGGGATGTTGGGTAGGGGGTTCCTCACGGTGAGGGCAGTGAGGTTGGGGAATGCCCTGCCGGGGGAAGTTGGGTAGGGGGTTCCTCACGGTGAGGGCAGTGAGGTTGGGGAATGCCCTGCTGGGGGATGTTGGGTAGGAGGTTCCTCACGGTGAGGGCAGTGAGGTTGGGGAATGCCCTGCCGGGGGATGTTGGGTAGGGGGTTCCTCACGGTGAGGGCAGTGAGGTTGGGGAATGCCCTGCCGGGGGAAGTTGGGTAGGGGGTTCCTCACGGTGAGGGCAGTGAGGTTGGGGAATGCCCTGCTGGGGGATGTTGGGTAGGAGGTTCCTCACGGTGAGGGCAGTGAGGTTGGGGAATGCCCTGCTGGGGGATGTTGGGTAGGGGGTTCCTCACGGTGAGGGCAGTAAGGTTGGGGAATGCCCTGCTGGGGGATGTTGGGTAGGAGGTTCCTCACGGTGAGGGCAGTGAGGTTGGGGAATGCCCTGCCGGGGGCTGTTGGGTAGGGGGTTCCTCCCGGTGAGGGCAGTGGGGTTGGGGAATGCCCTGCCGGGGGCTGTTGGGTAGGGGGTTCCTCACGGTGAGGGCAGTGAAGTTGGGGAATGCCCTGCCGGGGGATGTTGGGTAGGGGGTTCGTTCCTCACGGTGAGGGCAGTGGGGTTGGGGAATGCCCTGCCGGGGGCTGTTGGGTAGGGGGTTCCTCACGGTGAGGGCAGTGAGGTTGGGGAATGCCCTTCCTAGTGATGGGGTAATGGCAGATTCTGTTAATGCCTATAAGAGGGGCCTGGATGAGTTTTTGAACAAGCAGAATATCCAAGGCTATTGTGATACTAATATCTACAGTTAGTATTAATGTTTGTATATATAGTTTGTATGTGTGTGTGCACTGGGGTTAACTTGCAAGGGCTGAACTTGATGGATCACCTGACTGGTTGCTATGAGAAACTGCACTTGTGAACATTAAGTCAACCCAATCAATAGCCTAATCCAAACTAATCACTACTTTGGTCATCACTGGTGCTCGACAACATCTACAGTATATTAGTGGAAAAGCACAATTATTAACCTGTTACAAAACCAGAATACGTGGGGGTTCCTTTCACAAGGCTGGAACTAAACATTACCAGGCAAGGAATCTATTTTCCCTATTACGCTGTAATATCAGAGGCACCTGTGAGCAATTTAAAATGTGCATTCCTTCTCTGGGAAGCTTCCAGCGCCTGATTCTTTTATGGGATTATTCAATATGCATCTCTTGCTTTCACCTGCACCTTGCTTTGCATTCATGTGCTGATTAAACAAAGATTAATCTAATTTCTGTTTAACTGCTAAATAGATACATTTCTCACAGCGCAGTCGGTACATAGCCTAGAGTCGTTGCCAGTAGAACCACATAATCCAGCATTGCCGTAATAATAACTGGGAAACAAGTACACAAAGGCTTTCACTCAACTTTCTGAATGAGGTCAGCTCTGTTAAAAGTCCCTTATAGTCCAGGCTGTTCAATTAATGAAGGGTATTACTTTTATTGCATGATTTCAACATGGACATCTGTCACTAACTTCCTCTGCACCCATTATCTGCTGGACCCAATGCAGTTCCATTGAGACGGCCTTTATGTGAGTTGCAAAAGTTCTCCAGACTGCCAAAGCCAAAGGACACTACGCTGTTGTTATTTTCCTTGGATCTATCCCCTGCTTTGATACTATTGGCCTTCTGTTCTTATGCAAGTTCTCTATTCTCTTGGTATTGGGGATCAAGCTGCATCCTGGTTGTCTTCCCGTCTTTCTAACTGCTCCGTCTCTGATGCTTTTGCTAACAAATCCTCTTCCAAGTTATACATACATACTTAGTTGGGATCAAGTACAGGTACTGTTTTATTATTACAGAGAAAAGGGAATCATTTAACCATTAAATAAACCCAATAGGGCTGTTCTGCCCCCAATAAGGGGTAATTATATCTTAGTTGGGATCAAGTACAGGTACTGTTTTATTATTACAGAGAAAAGGGAATCATTTAACCATGAAATAAACCCAATAGGGCTGTTCTGCCCCCAATAAGGGGTAATTATATCTTAGTTGGGATCAAGTACAGGTACTGTTTTATTATTACAGAGAAAAGGGAATCATTTAACCATGAAATAAACCCAATAGGGATGTTCTGCCCCAATAAGGATTAATTATATCTTAGTTGGGATCAAGTACAGGTACTGTTTTATTATTACAGAGAAAAGGGAATCATTTAACCATTAAATAAACCCAATAGGGATGTTCTGCCCCAATAAGGATTAATTATATCTTAGTTGGGATCAAGTACAGGTACTGTTTTATTATTACAGAGAAAAGGGAATCATTTAACCATTAAATAAACCCAATAGGGATGTTCTGCCCCAATAAGGATTAATTATATCTTAGTTGGGATCAAGTACAGGTACTGTTTTATTATTACAGAGAAAAGGGAATCATTTAACCATGAAATAAACCCAATAGGGCTGTTCTGCCCCCAATAAGGGGTAATTATATCTTAGTTGGGATCAAGTACAGGTACTGTTTTATTATTACAGAGAAAAGGGAATCGTTTAACCATTAAATAAACCCAATAGGGCTGTTCTGCCCCCAATAAGGGGTAATTATATCTTAGTTGGGATCAAGTACAGGTACTGTTTTTTTATTACAAATAAAAAGGAAATCAGTTTTAAAATTCTGAATTATTTCATTAAAATGGAGTCTATGGGAGACAGGCTTTCCGTAATTTGGAGCTTTCTGGATAATGGGTTTCCAGATAAGGGATCCCATACCTGTATTGGGCTCTAAAGTACCATAAAGTCAAAATAAGAGAATCAGTGCATTACACTGCAAATTGTACATGGACATTGCACATTAAAAAAAAAAAAACTGCTTTAAGGTGTCTTTTTTGATGCAAAATAAAGTTGTTTACAGTAAAAATACACCGTGCATCTGGTGCAATCTGTGTAATATGTATTGCAATGCCAAATAAAGCTCTATGGGTTTGTGATATTAAATATACATAAAGGAAAAATTGCTCACGGCCGTGAACTGAGCATTATTTTTTTTGGTATGAATTTTTATTAAATCCCCCCATATGTTCACTGCATCATTAAGTACTTTGAGATCTAAACAACTGAACTTGGCATGTGTAAATGTCAGCACACATACCCCTATGTAATAATATTGGGTACAGGAAGATGCCATTAGTGACAATATCAAAAGAGCCAGTAATGTGCATTGTGTGCTGATGTCATTCCATGATACAACCAAAGAGAAAAAAATGTGAATCCAATAAATCTATTTTCTGCGAGAGAGGGGACACCTACCTGCTTCCCCTATATACCCCTGCCAAATTCAGGTAGAACTGGCTTCATAGGTAGTCATGAGTAGTGATGAGCGAATCTGTCCCGTTTTGCTTTGCCGAAAAATTTGCGAACCTTTCAAAAGATTTGCGAAAAATTCGCGAAATGACGAAAATGTTGTGTGTATTCTTTTGTCGCCTGGTTATTATTTTTTGACGCCCGAGACAATTTTTGGACGCATAGCAAATTTTTTTCATCTGTTTCGCGAAACAATCCGCCGATGGCGAAACGCGGAAATTTGCAATGAGTTTAGGTGACTAAACTCATTCCAAATGCCCTGATTATCACTATAGGTGACTAAACTCATTGCAAATGCCCTAATTATCACTATAGGCGACTAAACTCATTGCAAATGCCCTAATTATTACTATAGGCGACTAAACTCATTGCAAATGCCCTGATTATTACTATAGGCGACTAAACTCATTGCAAATGCCCTGATTATTACTATAGGCGACTAAACTCATTGCAAATGCCCTGATTATTACTATAGGCGACTAAACTCATTGCAAATGCCCTGATTATTACTATAGGCGACTAAACTCATTGCAAATGCCCTGATTATTACTATAGGTGACTAAACTCATTGCAAATGCCCTAATTATCACTATAGGCGACTAAACTCATTGCAAATGCCCTAATTATTACTATAGGCGACTAAACTCATTGCAAATGCCCTAATTATTACTATAGGCGACTAAACTCATTGCAAATGCCCTGATTATTACTATAGGCGACTAAACTCATTGCAAATGCCCTGATTATTACTATAGGCGACTAAACTCATTGCAAATGCCCTAATTATTACTATAGGCGACTAAACTCATTGCAAATGCCCTGATAATTACTATAGGCGACTAAACTCATTGCAAATGCCCTGATTATTACTATAGGCGACTAAACTCTTTGCAAATGCCCTGATTATTACTATAGGCGACTAAACTCATTGCAATTGCCCTGATTATTACTATAGGCGACTAAACTCATTGCAAATGCCCTGATTATTACTATAGGCGACTAAACTCATTGCAAATGCCCTGATTATTACTAAAGGCGACTAAACTCATTGCAAATGCCCTGATTGTTACTATAGGCGACTAAACTCATTGCAAATGCCCTGATTATTACTATAGGCGACTAAACTCATTGCAAATGCCCTAATTATTACTATAGGCGACTAAACTCATTGCAAATGCCCTGATTATTACTTTAGGCGACTAAACTCATTGCAAATGCCCTGATTATTACTATAGGCGACTAAACTCATTGCAAATGCCCTGATTATCACTATAGTAACATAGTAACATAGTAACATAGTAAGTTGGGTTGAAAAAAGACATACGTCCATCAAGTTCAACCATAATGCCTATACCTAACCTGCCTAACTACAAGTTGATCCAGAGGAAGGCAAAAAACCCCATCTGAAGCCTCTCTAATTTGCCTCAGAGGGGAAAAAATTCCTTCCTGACTCCAAGATGGCAATCGGACCAGTCCCTGTATCAACTTGTACTAAGAGCTATCTCCCATAACCGTGTATTCCCTCACTTGCTAAGAATCCATCCAGCCCCTTCTTAAAGCTATATAATGTATCAGCCAGTACGACTGATTCGGGGAGGGAATTCCACAACTTCACAGCTCTCACTGTAAAAAATCCTTTCCGAATATTTAAATGGAACCTCCCTTCTTCTAAACGGAGTGGGTGCCCTCGTGTCCGTTGGAAGGACCTACTGGTAAATAAAACATTAGAGAGGTTATTATATGATCCCCTTATATATTTATACATAGTTATCATGTCACCTCTTAAGCGCCTCTTCTCCAGTGTAAACAGACCCAACTTGGCCAGTCTTTCTTCATAACCGAGACTTTCCATACCCTTTACCAGCTTAGTTGCCCTTCTCTGGACCCTCTCTAGCTCAATAATGTCCCGTTTGAGCACTGGAGACCAAAACTGAACAGCATATTCTAGATGGGCCTTACCAACGCTCTGTAAAGGGGAAGAATAACCCCCTCCTCCAGTGAATCTATACCCCTTTTAATACAGCTCAGAACCTTGTTTGCCCTTGCAGCTGCTGCCTGGCATTGCTTGCTACAGCCAAGTTTATTATCTACAAGGACTCCAAGATCCTTCTCCATTATGGATTTGCCTAGTGCAGTCCCATTAAGGTTATACGGGGCTTGCATATTTTTACATCCCAGGTGCATGACCTTACATTTATCCACATTAAATCTCATCTGCCACTTAGCTGCCCAGATTGCCAGTTGGTCAAGATCCTGCTGCAGGGATGTCACATCCTGGATAGAATTGACTGGTCTGCAGAGTTTTGTGTCATCTGCAAACACTGATACATTACTCATAATACCCTCCCCTAAGTCATTTATGAACAAATTAAACAAAAGTGGACCCAGTACAGAACCCTGAGGGACCCCACTGAGAACCTTACTCCAAGTAGAGAATGTGCCATTAACAACCACCCTCTGTACCCGATCCTGTAGCCAGTTTTCTATCCATGTGCAAACGGCTTCACTAAGACCAATAGACCTTAGCTTAGAAAGCAGTCGTTTGTGGGGAACGGTATCAAATGCTTTGGCAAAATCCAAATAGATTATATCTACTGCATCCCCACTGTCCAGCTTCTTACTTACCTCATCATAAAAAGCAATTAAATTGGTCTGACATGACCTGTCCTTCATAAAGCCATGCTGATTACTGCTCATAATGCCATTCTCCACTACATAATTTTGAATGTGATCCCTTAACAAGCCTTCAAATAACTTGCCCACCACGGATGTCAAACTTACAGGCCTATAATTGCCAGGCTGAGATCTTATTCCCTTTTTAAATATGGGAGTGACATTCGCCTTCTTCCAATCACTAGGTACCATACCTGATGAAAGAGAGTCTGAGAATATCAGAAACAAGGGCCACTGCAATTCTGCCCCTAGCTCTCTCAGTACCCGAGGGTGTATTCCATCTGGCCCAGGTGCCTTGTTTACATTTATCGTGTGTAACCCTTTAAGCACCATATCCTGTGCCAACCACTGTATAGTTGGAGCTGAGGCAACAGTGAAGCTATTGGGTGAGACTTGGCCCACTGGCTCCTCTACTGTATACACAGAAGAAAAGAACTGGTTAAGCACATCTGCCTTTTCTGTATCCGCTGTAACCATATTGTTATTATAACTCAATGGGGCCACACCCTCAACCTGCATCTTTTTACTATTAATATACTTAAAAAACTTTTTGGGGTTAGTCTTGGCCTCGGCCGCGATGCGCTCCTCATTTTCTATCTTTGCCTTCCGGATTGCTGTTTTACAACACTTGTTATAGTGTTTATATTCATTAAACGCAGCTACTGTCCCCTCTGACTTATATTTCTTAAAAGCTTTCCTTTTTCTCCCTATTAACTTCTTTACCTCAGAGTTAAGCCACATGGGGTGATTCTTAACACTTCTACTTTTTCTTATTAATGGAATGAATTGAGAACAGTAATGATTTAATATCATTTTAAATGACAACCATTTCTGCTCTGTATTTTTATCAGAAAACATAATGCCCCAATCTATGCCCTGAAGCACTGCCCTTAAGGAGCTAAAATTTGCCTTCCTAAAATTCAGTGTCTTTGTTGCCCCCGTGTAAATTTGTTTCCTGCACCAAACATCAAATGAAATAACATTATGGTCACTATTACCCAGGGGTTCAACCACTTGCACATTTGCTATACGTTCTGGGTCATTAGAGATCACTAGATCTAGTATAGCATTGTTCCTGGTTGGCTCCTCAACAACCTGTGACATAAAGTTGTCGTGCAGCAAGTTTATAAACTTGTTCCCATTTACTGTCCTGGCAGTACTATTGCCCCAGTCAATATCAGGGTAATTAAAATCCCCCATTATTATCACTTGCCCCAAACTAGCAGCCTTTTCTATTTGCAACTAAATTCATTACAAATGCCCTGATTATCACTATAGGCGACTAAACTCATTGCAAATGCCCTGTTTATCACTATAGGCGACTAAACTCATTGCAAATGCCCTGATTATTACTATAGGTGACTAAACTCATTGCAAATGCCCTGATTATTACTATAGGCGACTAAACTCATTGCAAATGCCCTAATTATCACTATAGGTGACAAAACTCATTGCAAATGCCCTAATTATTACTATAGGCAACTAAACTCATTGCAAATGCCCTAATTATATGCCCTTAATGCCCTTTGATGGATGAATAAAAAAACCTCTTTGTGTTCTTCCAAATATATATCTTATCAGATTGTGTTGATTGCTGTAATGTCTTGTATCAGAGAAGAAACACTTGATATTTTGATACATTGGACCTTAAAGATCATTGACAACTTCAGTGGCGTCTTAAATCTTTATAAACCATGGAAGTAGTGTTCTTAAGGCTGACAAAATCATGCTGATATGTTTTATCCATTGTAAGTGTTTTGTTCTGATTATGTCTCAAGATTTGAATGTCACAAAGCAATTTTGAGTTTGAAGTGATTGCTGGAGTTGATAGATCTTTGCTTTTGAGGACCAGGGGTATTTTATAACTTTACTATTAAAGGATCCATATTTTACTAAGGTGCTTATCAATGAAGAGGAGCAGGCAACCGATCATACGGATGAAATAAAGAGCTCGCCTGCTGAAATCTTTTAAAATACCACATTGTTTATGGCACCAGTCAAACTACATCTTTTTCATGTTCAGTTTCCTCTCTGATCTTTTATTGCTATTTTGACAATGTGAGCCTTAGCAGATAGAAGATAAAGAAACTCCCCCAATGAATTGAAGCTGGCTTGTCATGAATGCTATTTGTTTTCCTCTTTAAAATATCATAAAATACACTGGGCTTGAAATGCTCCAAAAAATGTCATAAAACAAACTATGGAAGCCCAGTTAAACTCTAGATAAGTATAGGAATCCATCAAGTATTGCAGTAATGTAACACAGGCTTTTCTGTGTTGCTGATCCTCTGCTTATGTTTTGACTCTACTTGAATTAAAGAGTATTTTTGGGACTTTATATCATAATAATTTAGACAGATAGGATAGATAGATATAGATAGATGGATAGATAGATAGATGATAGATAGATAGATAGATAGATAGATAGATAGATAGATAGATATAGATAGATGGATAGATAGATAGATGATAGATAGATAGATAGATAGATAGATGATAGATGAAAGATAGATGAAAGATAGATAGATAGATAAATAGATACATAGATAGATACAGTAGATAGATAGATGATAGATAGATAGATAGATAGATAGATACACTAGATAGATAGATAGATAGATAGACAAATATCTATATGTGAGCCTCCCCAGAACCACTGATTGTCCTACCAGCACACCAAGCAACCCTCCCTTAAACCCAGTACCCCACCTTTTCATGTAACTTTGCTGATCATAGGGTTTAAAAATTGCCTTACAGCAACAGTGTCCAACGTTAGCCATGGAGTAAGGCCATAATAATATATCTCATGTTCATAGTCTAGATTATTGATGTCATACAAAGAAATCTATGGATCCTATGGTTTGTGATAGTAGTTGGAGGCCCATATGAATCCCTAGGCCTCCAGATGGACAGTCCAGCCTCAAAGCAATCTTTTTGCCCAATAGTGTGTCTAGCTTGGGTGCTAAAGAGAGGTAATTACTTATTGTATTATAAGTTTCTATGTTTAGAGCTTTATAAATAATGCACAAAACTGTAGGTACTGATTGTTACAAGTTCATTCTAAAAGAATGGAGCATTCCACTAGGGAACCCCTTGTGGAAACATCAATCAAATAAAGATAAACAACCTGTTTCTAGGGCTGGACTGGTAAACATGTTCATTGTCTAGACCAGGGATCCCCAACCTTTTATACCCGTGAGCCGCATTCAAATGGAAAAGGTGTTGGGGAGCAACACAAGTATGAAAAAAGTTCCTGGAGGTGCCAATTGGAGCTATAATTGGCTATTTGGTAGCCCCTATGTTGACTGGCAGCCTACAGAAGGTTCTGTTTGGCAATTACACCTGGTTTTATGCAATCAAAGCTTGCCTCCTAACCAGAAATTAAAAAATAAGCACCTACTTTGAGGCCACTGGGAGCAACATCCAAGGGGTTGGGGAGCAACATGTTGCCCCCGAGCCACTGGTTGGGAATCACTGGTCTAGACTATTGATGTCAAACAAAGAAATCTATGTATCCTATGGTTTGTGATAGTAGTTGGAGGGCCACATGAAGTCCCTAGGCCTCCAGATGGACAGTCCTGCCTCAAAGCAACCTTTTTTGCCCAATAGTGTGTAGTGAAAACATCAGTCAAATTAAGATAAACAACCTGTTTCTAGGGCTGGATTAGCAAGAACATAATCTCAGAATTCCAGAAAGATGTTGAAAATGGAAATTTTACATTTACAAGAGGGAAGATACAGTGGCAATATTGCAAGCAACAATTGTTGACATTTTTCTAAAGCATGATTTTGTCATTCCGTATTCATTCAAAGATCTTTATAAAACGTAATGCATTTTTACCACAATCAGCTGTTGATAGTTCATCGCTTCCATTTGGGCAGTCTCTTTCTCCATCACAAAGCCAGTGAGAGGGAACACAAGCATGAGAACCAGGGCAGCTAAAAAAGCCAGCGGCACAGGTAACAGAACCTAGGATTAAAGAGAAAATTTGTATTAAATACTTCATAGAGGCCCTATTCCATCTCTTCTAGCAGCACATGTGAACCTTCAAACCATAAAACATTTAAGCTTTGTGCAACTCAAAAATTTTTTTTTACATGTACGTTTTAATTTACATCCATTCCTAATATGAAATTTCTAGTTTGAATTCTATTTGGTATCTTTTGTAAAGGACTCCACGGTGCTCAAACACAACAATTATTGAAGACATTAACCCTTAGGGGCTGATTTACTAAGACACGAATTCGAATCTGAATTGGAAAAATTCCGATTGGAAAACGAACATTTTGCGACTTTTTCGTATTTTTTGCTATTTTTTCGTCGCCTTTACGATTCGCTCGTATCTTGTCGCAACTTTTTCGTATTGAGCGCTCGTAAGCGGCGGGCGAAACTTTCAGACTTAGCATGATTTTGGAAGCCCCCCATAGGGCTCAATGGCACCCTGCAGCTCCAACCCGGCCCAAGGAAAGTCTCCCATAGGGCTCAATGGCACTCTGCAGCTCCAACCCGGCCCAAGGAAAGTCTCCCATAGGACTCAATGGCACTCTGCAGCTCCAACCCGGCCCAAGGAAAGTCTCCCATAGGGCTCAATGGCACTCTGCAGCTCCAACCCGGCCCAAGGAAAGTCTCCCATAGGGCTCAATGGCACTCTGCAGCTCCAACCCGGCCCAAGGAAAGTCTCCCATAGGGCCCAATGGCACTCTGCAGCTCCAACCTGGCCCAAGGAAAGCCTCCCATAGGGCTCAATGGCACTCTGCAGCTCCAACCTGGCCCAAGGAAAGTCTCCCATAGGACTCAATGGCACCCTGCAGCTCCAACCTGGCCCAAGGAAAGCCTCCCATAGGGCTCAATGGCACTCTGCAGCTCCAACCCGGCCCAAGGAAAGTCTCCCATAGGGCTCAATGGCACTCTGCAGCTCCAACCCGGCCCAAGGAAAGTCTCCCATAGGACTCAATGGCACTCTGCAGCTCCAACCCGGCCCAAGGAAAGTCTCCCATAGGGCTCAATGGCACTCTGCAGCTCCAACCCGGCCCAAGGAAAGTCTCCCATAGGGCTCAATGGCACTCTGCAGCTCCAACCTGGCCCAAGGAAAGCCTCCCATAGGACTCAATGGCACCCTGCAGCTCCAACCTGGCCCAAGGAAAGCCTCCCATAGGGCTCAATGGCACTCTGCAGCTCCAACCTGGCCCAAGGAAGTCTCCCATAGGGCTCAATGGCACTCTGCAGCTCCAACCTGGCCCAAGGAAAGTCTCCCATAGGGCTCAATGGCACTCTGTAGCTCCAACCCGGCCCAAGAAAAGTCACCATACTGAAGCTTGAATGAATCCGAATCTTTCGTACTTGGCGCGACTTTTCGCGCAATTCGTAACGGCTACAAAAAAGTCGCGACATTTTGCGAAACATTCGTAATGGCTACGAAAAAGTTGCGACAATTTTCCGAAAAATCGCAAAATACCGATCATTACGAAAAAAACGCATTCGGACGCCGTCAGAACATTCGTGGGTAAGTAAATGTGCCCCTTAGTATGAAAAAAGGAGCATTTTCAATTATGATAATTGGTCTCCTAACATTTGAGGGCCGTAAAAACATGAGATAGGAAGGTCTTAACATGGGTCATTTGATATGGGAAAAACTCCTGCGAGAAAATACACATCTGAGCATATTCATGAGTAAGGATGAGTGTATTATTTTGGTTCGTTTGATGGTGAAATTTGCGGTTTTTTTAACCGAAAAAAGTAAAAACATGGGAAAGGATTCAGAAAAACAGGCATTAACGTAAATGCATTTGACAAAATTTTCCATTAAATGTTGCCGAATTTAGCTAATTTGGTTTTGCAAATTATTTGGTGATCACCCAATAGGATAAATCACCTGTCTATAAGCAACCAATTACAGCAAATGTAAAATGTATAATAGGAATGAAGCCCGGGGCACATGTTTGGGCACAATAACAACTGGGCAGATATCTCAAGTCATCAAGTAAACTTTTCCATTTAATCCAGTCACATTCCAGCCATTATAGGATATCCTATAGCCAAGCTACTAAGCTCTCCAAATCAGACTACATTTGTAATAAGGTTTGCACTTACCACACAATTCCTCACTTTCATCCAAACCATTGCCGCAATCGTCTTCTCCATCGCACACCCACTGTTTGGATATACACTTATTTTTCGAACAGGCAAATTGACTCCATGAGCAGGAAGTATCTGAAGAAACAATATACATAAATGAATGGTATATAAAAATTAAGGTTGTATACCAATATTTGCTTTTAAAAGACATTTTGCAGAGTGCAACAATAGTGATAAAAAGTTCTTTTCAGTACAGGTATAGGATCCATTATCCAGAATGCTCGGGACCAAGGGTATTCCGGATAAGGGGTCTTTCCGTAATTTGGATCTCAATGACTTAAGTCTACTAAAAAATCAATAAAACCTTAATTAAACCCAATAGGATTGTTTTGCATTCAATAAGGATTAATTATATCTTAGTTGGGATCAAGTACAGGTACTGTTTTATTATTACAGAGAAAAGGGAATCATTTAACCATTAAATAAACCCAATAGGGCTGTTCTGCCCCCAATAAGGGGTAATTATATCTTAGTTGGGATCAAGTACAGGTACTGTTTTATTATTACAGAGAAAAAGGGAATCCTTTAACCATGAAATAAACCCAATAGGGCTGTTCTGCCCCCAATAAGGGGTAATTATATCTTAGTTGGGATCAAGTACAGGTACTGTTTTATTATTACAGAGAAAAAGGGAATCATTTAACCATTAAATAAACCCAATAGGGCTGTTCTGCCCCCAATAAGGGGTAATTATATCTTAGTTGGGATCAAGTACAGGTACTGTTTTATTATTACAGAGAAAAGGGAATCATTTAACCATTAAATAAACCCAATAGGGCTGTTCTGCCCCAATAAGGGGTAATTATATCTTAGTTGGGATCAAGTACAGGTACTGTTTTATTATTACAGAGAAAAGGGAATCATTTAACCATTAAATAAACCCAATAGGATTGTTCTGCCCCCAATTAGGGGTAATTATATCTTAGTTGGGATCAATTACAAGGTTCTGTTTTATTTCTACATAGAAAAAGGAAATCAGTTTTAAAATTCTGAATTATTTGATTAAAATGGAGTCTATGGGAGACGGGCATTCCGTAATTCAGAGCTTTCTGGATAACGGGTTTCCGGATAAGGGGTCCGATACCTGTACAAGCGATAGAACAGGTAAAAACTGGTAGGAGAGGAGGAGATACCCTTCTCCGTAAGTGAGAAGTATACTGGATTTTTTATTTACATTCACGTATTCCTTTAGGTTTGAATTTTACTTTTGATGTTACTTGCTTTGTGTGAAAAAATATTATCTATTTGGAAATATTAGTATTTTTACTATGTAACCCTGTGCTATGTATTTTTAAATTGACTATGTACTTGATAGAGTTAAGTGAATACAATGCCTGTAGTAGTGGGGGTTGTAGGCTACTTTACGTTGATTGGTTTTAAATTTAGGTGGGTATACACTTGACCATGTATATATAGATGTGCAAACAAACTTTGGTGAGCCTATGATTAAGTGCTAGATTAGCATGAAACGCGTTAGGCTGCATACATGGGGTATGATTTTATTAATGATTTGTAATAAAGATTTGTATTTTTAATTATTGACTTTTTTGTGCAGATTTAATTTTTTAATGTATACCAGTACAGGTATGGGATCCCTTATCCGGAAACCCGTTATCCAAAAAGCTCAGAATTACGGAAAGCCTGTCTCCCATAGACTCCATTTTAATCAAATAATTCAGATTTTTAAAATTGATTCCCTTTTTCTCTGTAATAATAAAACAGTACCTGTACTTGATCCCAACTAAGATATAATTACCCCTTATTGGGGCAGAACAGCCCTATTGGGTTTATTTAATGGTTAAATGATTCCCCTTTCTCTGTAATAATAAAACAGTACCTGTACTTGATCCCAACTAAGATATAATTACCCCTTATTGGGGGCAGAACAACCCTATTGGGTTTATTTAATGGTTAAATGATTCCCTTTTCTCTGTAATAATAAAACAGTACCTGTACTTGATCCCAACTAAGATATAATTACCCCTTATTGGGGCAGAACAGTCCTATTGGGTTTATTTAATGGTTAAATGATTCCCTTTTCTCTGTAATAATAAAACAGTACCTGTACTTGATCCCAACTAAGATATAATTACCCCTTATTGGGGCAGAACAGCCCTATTGGGTTTATTTAATGGTTAAATGATTCCCTTTTCTCTGTAATAATAAAACAGTACCTGTACTTGATCCCAACTAAGATATAATTACCCCTTATTGGGGGCAGAACAGCCCTATTGGGTTTATTTAATGGTTAAATGATTCCCTTTTCTCTGTAATAATAAAACAGTACCTGTACTTGATCCCAACTAAGATATAATTACCCCTTATTGGGGCAGAACAGCCCTATTGGGTTTATTTCATGGTTAAATGATTCCCTTTTCTCTGTAATAATAAAACAGTACCTGTACTTGATCCCAACTAAGATATAATTGATCCTTACTGGATGCAAAACAATCCTATTGGGTTTAATTAATGTTTTATTGATTTTTTTAGTAGACTTAGGGGCTGATTTACTAACCCACGAATCCGACCCGAATTGGAAAAGTTCCGACTTGAAAACGAACATTTTGCGACTTTTTCGTATGTTTTGCGATTTTTTCGGATTCTGTACGAATTTTTCGTTACCAATACGATTTTTGCGTAAAAACGCGAGTTTTTCGTATCCATTACGAAAGTTGCGTAAAAAGTTGCGCATTTTTCGTAGCGTTAAAACTTACGCGAAAAGTTGCGCATTTTTCGTAGCGTTAAAACTTAACGCTACGAAAAATGCGCAACTTTTCGCGTAAGTTTTAACGCTACGCAAAATGCGCAACTTTTTACGCAACTTTCGTAATGGATAGGAAAACTCGCGTTTTTACGCAAAAATCGTTTTGGTAACGAAAAATTCGTAAAGAATCCGAAAAAATCGCAACACATACGAAAAAAACGCAAAATACCGATCATTACGAAAAAAACGCAATCGGACTCCATTCGACCCGTTCGTGGGTAAGTAAATCAGCCCCTTAGGGGCACATTTACAAAAGCACGAACGCTCGGAGTGTTTATTCGAATTTCGATTTTTGGGCGTCTGCATGACTTTTTCGTACACTGCATGACTTTTTGCACAAAAAAATCCGAAAGGTTTTACCGCTGTATACAATGGTTCGGTACAAAAATTTAATGACTTTCGGATCGCCAATACGATATTATCGTGACTAATACGATTTTTTCGTAAGCATTTTCGGGATATTTGCGATCTTCAGAAATTTTTGTTTCCAATACGAATTTTTCCCATTCGGGATTCGAATTCGTGGATTAGTAAATCTGCCCCTTAAGGTATGGAGATCCAAATTACGGAAAGACCCCTTATCCAGAATACCCTTAGTCCCGAGCATTCTGGATAACGGGTCCTATACCTGTATTATCAAAAACTGCACATTAAGTGCCAATATTAGCAAAACCCCCTATAAACATAACCATATCATATAGCTATAATAAAAGTTAAAATCACATCACCATGTTGTAATAAACACGTTTGTGCCAGTTCGAAGACACGCGCTGATTAATTGTGCAAATAAATCGAGGAATACAGAGTAGTAATGAGCACTAGTGTGATAGCATGTGGAACGTAATTTTTTTTTTTATTGCCAAACATTAAAAATGATCCTGTGGCTACGGCTTCTAAATGATGTTCTGTGACCCAGTTATTCACAATATCTCCCTGCCTCTTTATAGCTTTAATGTAATGAATTGTAACTGAAAGCACCACCCTCTGTGAGTTTATGCACTGTGAATAAGGTCAGTCTTTCACCTAAGAATTCAGGGTTGACATGAAAATTTAGCACTGAGAACTGTATATGGGTCGGTTGAACTGCAGCGCCTTTTGGTGATGAAAAAGAATAATAAGTCACCGAAAGACATTTCCCCATAGTTTAACTTTAATCAAACCCTAAAGGCAACCTAACCCAAACCATTTTGTTGCTAAGTTACAAGTATAGGATAGATGGATTCATAAAGCAGAAATTACATCTCTGTGCATAGGCTAGATAATAAAATAGCTACTGTACATTAAATATAGCCAGTATCGCTGTCTCTCAGGGAGTGGCTTTTGAATATACAGGTATAGGACCCATTATCCAGAATGCTCGGGATCAAGGGTATTCCGGATAAGGGGTCTTTCCATAATTTGGATCTCCATATCCTAAAGGGCACATTTACTAATTTTCGAATCCGAATCCCGAATGGGAAAAAAACAGATTGGAAACGAAAAATTTTTTTTTTCGTCGCCGGCGCGATTGTTTTGTATTTTGCGCAACTTTTTCGTCTCCATCGTGATTTTTTCATATTGAGCAATTGTAAACGGTGGAAAAACCAATCCGAATTTTTCGCGACGACGACGAAAAAGCTGCGGAAAAT